>NC_134519.1:25278116-25578116 GCF_027942865.1 Odontesthes bonariensis | reverse complement strand
AGTGACCTCCATAGTTAATGATTTGATTTATTTCAGTGCTCTTACCATATATCATGGTAATATAATTGTTCACCTCATTATATTTAATGGCCTCCCTAATGTTTCCTCCATAGTGTCTACTAATGTAGGGGCCAAATGTCCTCCTTACAGAACGTGATACAACAAAAATGATCTCAGTTGAACAGGAAACTCTTTGGGAGTGTCAGTTTTGCAGTTCTGTTAATTACTCTATTGTTCACTATTTTCACAATTTAAAGGCATTAATAGGCTGATAATAAGAACTCTATCACACAAACAACTGAATTGTGTAAAAGGCTGGTGTCTGTAAATGAATAACTGAAAATAAAGGCCAGTCTGAATTCTGTAGATTAGATCTTTTTAGTCCTCCTGTGCAAATACAAAGTGTCTATTTATTCAAACTAAAATATCAGCTTTATGTAATCCTGTGTTTTGACTGTTGTCAGGGCAGCATCTAATGCTAAACTCAAGGCCAGAACCCAACGGCGCCAGACAACGTGTGTCAAAACAGACGCTCAAGACATATTGATACCCGCTCCATGCAAGTACGTCCTGGCTGTCGTCCCATAGTAACTCTGCCTGTATACCAGCACTGTCATGAATAAAACTAGTTTGTGAACTAGATGGAGAGAGATTAATGTACGAGGTTGAGAAATAACCGGTGCAATTCGACCCACAATCATGTCGTTAAACGCTCATCAGATAAGTCACCAGGTCTAAGTAGTGTGTATTCACAAAGAGTTTTTAACTCAGTGTGGCTGAACATCTGTCTTAACATCTTATTGTATGACACAAATCACTTTTGTAGTGTAAACGAAATTATGTGCTATATCTCATTTTAAATCCCACTATATTGTAATACTATGTGACCTGCTGACATAAACTGACAGGCTACTGGCATTGTCCCTTTAATAGTAGGGCATAAGTTGTCGGAATAACACAGTTATCTAAGAGCGTATGTAGTCATAAAACAACTGACATATGGTAGTGCACCAACTATGTAGGTTTTCTGCTGCTTTCAAGGCATAATATCCCTGATCAAAAGATTTACATTTCAACTTAAAAACTATGATTAGGCACTTCAGCATAGCTCACGATCTGTGTGGTCAGATGTGGGCTGCATCATCACGACGCTGCCTACGGATGAGAGTGGAGGCACTTGACATGAGTCATCAATACACTGCAGCAATATGCCGCCAGTGAGTTTTCAGGTTTGAAGTTCCCATAAGGCAGCTAATGGAGTGCTATTTGCTTACACATATCTGTGTTTCCTGCAGAAACAGAATATGGGAAGTCTGACCCCCCCCTCTCCCTCCCATAAAAAGCCAAGTGTGACATGTCGCCTCCTGAACCAGCACCAGCCCCCATTCTGCCAAAAAGAGAAAAGAGATTCTGAAGAAATCTTTCCCCGAGTGCCTGATGATTCATTTTAAAAAATCTTTTATAAAATGCAGTGTTTATCTGCTATTTGTGTTGTATATAGAACATTTGTGAGAAATTAATGTACCACACTAGAAAACAGGGTTGCTCACTGACATATCTCGGAATTTCAGATCTAAATTAGAAGAAACTTGCAATGTTGGTTTTAGATTTGTTGGGGGGAGAGAAAAAAAAACAGTTTTGCGAGACTTTCTTTAGCTTTTTAACTTAATAAATAAAGAATGAGCTACATATGTAAAAAAGCTGATTATGCAATTGAATGCAGTATTGAACTTGAAACTCATCAGAAACTCACCGTATGCTAGACATCAGAAGGACATCAATTACAAAGCAGTACCGTTCTCTTCAAATAATTTAAACTATATGGAAATAAAGAGTCAGAGATTTTGCACTCACAATGTAAGATAAAAGAAATGAGACCTGAGGAAAAAAAAGTAGAAGAACAACGCACAGTGACTTTAAGGAGAGCTTTGAAACAGAGCTGTAGTTTCACGCCAAAGATCTCAGAACAGAAATAGAACCAATTAGGACAGCAAAAGTGGCTCATGTGGAAAGTGGCAACGAAAAAACAAAACAAAACAATACACTAGTTGCCAAGTCTTCATCAAGACTTCAAGGTGGACCAGAGAAGAAAAGACATCAGAGCCCTCATTATTGTCAAGTTATGCTTTAACAAAAATAAGTCTTGTGAAGTTCTTTCAATGCCCGAGAAGCTCTTATTAGCAGTAGGTAGACAGGAGCATGTTGGAAGTGCTCTTTGCGTCTTCTGCTGTTACCACGCAGCTGACAAGAGCCTAAAAAAATATATAAAATAATATCAAACAATGCAACCTAGTCCAGGCTGAAAAATACTGGATATAGCACAGTTTCAGTAAAGTCAACACAGTCAGAGGTTATATCCAACTACGGAACCCATATTATCCTTTTTCATGCGATGATCCTGCCGACAGTTAGTTGTCAAAGTGTGAAAAAGAGAGGAAAGACTTATTGTTACAGATTTAAATTGTGGCTGATTGATTACCATTCATTTTTCATTGGTGTTTTTGGACGGGGAGTGGTTGCCACACCAGAGGAAATCAATAATTATCTATTTCCAATAGAGATTTACTAATTGGCAAAAAAATAACTGATGGCAACAAGTACACTGGAGGCTTCCACAATAAAGCAAAAGGTCTATTCCTACTGGGTGTATATCTTAAACTCATATATGGGGCAGCGTTAGGCTCTGGGTGCATAAAGCAGAAACATAAATCAAAACTAAACCTAATCAATATTTCAGCTCTTTGAGAGACTGCATACAGTCTGTTGGGTAGTGAATGCACAAAGAGGAGTTCAGTTCCGACGACTGTAGTTTTTTGCTGGGTGATCCATCTTTGTTTACATGTCAGCTTTTTTCCTTTTTGTGCAAACGGAAAGAATAAAACAAAGAAAAATCTTAGTGGACTTCTTTACGTGCTTCGTGCAGATGGCTCAGACAGCCTTACTTCCACAAATCCTCATCTATTATATATTATTGTCACTGAAAAATGTGCCCTACCAAATGCTAGAGTAGGACTTTTAACAGGTAAATGCTGAACTCATTTGATCAGCCCGAGAGAATGGAGTTATTTCATGTGAAAGGTCTTTTTTCTTTTTTTGCCACAGTCTGGACATATGAAAGACAAACAGATAGCTCTTGTGGTCACGGTCTGTCGTCAGGGTATACTATTTGAGCTTGACATTTAATCATAGATCTTTGAGCGGGGGCTGAAAAGAAAACATCTTACATCAGCAACAAGTCCCTAAGATATCACGGCCATGAAAATGAAAAGGAAAAAGTTTCTGTCCTTACAGTTTTGCTGAATAGACTTTACCTGACCAACTGTTGATTTAACATGAAAGGCCGTCACATTTTCAGTAGATGGATTATTTTATAGATGGATAATATTATTTTACTGCCGCTACACGTTAGATGATTGCTTACTGTTCGGTCTCAGCTCAGGCCGGTGACTCGAACAACAAAATAGACAAAGACAGCTGGATTTTATCGAAGCCGCACATAAGTCAGACTTCACGAGACGCTCGGGTAATGAGCTTCGACAAATCCCAAAAGATATAGAAAGAGAAGCTGTTTGTCAATCGATTACAAAAAGGGATTTTCGCTGAGGTATAATATAGAGAAAAAAAAAAAATCCCAGCCTATTTGTTTCTGCTCAAACTACTTGGAGCGTAAATTGAGTTCAATTGTTGACATTTGTGACTGTGTCCCTTCGGGAAGCAGCGCAGACAAATTCGGAGCTTGCTGATTCTTGGCGTTGAAAGTACAGAGACGACGGAAACCTGTCTGAACAGTCCTCCGTCCGGTAAGTTTGCCGGGAAGTGGTTTGTTATTTCAGTCGCTTCTCTAAAGAAGATTCATAAGAATGAGCTCAGGTAAGAAAGTAATCTTATGGCTCATGGAACCCCATTAACAAGCCCGGCCTGTGCTCCATTTCACTCTCGGATAGGTCTGGGAATTAATGATTTAGAAGGAAATAAGGCAAAAAGAGAGTGAAGAGATAGGAGGAGAAAAAATGACTCACGAGCAACAGAACTTATCCACCAAAATCATTCTCTAATCTAAGAGGAAACTAATTGCTAAATGTAATACACGAGAAAGCGGATTTCTCTCCCCAAACGATTCTGATTTAAAAGACAAAGAAAAGAAAGACGCCGCAGGTAAGGTGAGCAGAAATCATTGGTTTAGGTGCAGGCTAAACTCTTTTCATGAAATGTTATCAAGGAATATTACAATTTTTCATAATACCCGGCCTGACCACTTCTTCTGTCAGGCAGGTTGACTTTACAGAATGCTTAACTGAATCCAAACACGACTGTTTAGTGTTCACTGTGACCTACTGCGGGCGGAGAAAAAAAAAAAGGGATTTCGGCCATGTTTTTTCATTCTTTTTTATTCCTCTCGGCTGTGGGATCTCAGTTTCAGGCTTCTCTTTCTTGAAAATGTTTTCCTGCAAATCTGTCATGTACATGGAACTGAGTCATTTTAATTAGCATTTGTAGTATTTTCAGGTTATCGTGAGGACCTCGCTTACAAGAAATCTGGATCGAAGAAAAGCCATTGTGCCACATCAAAATGTGTAATACCTACACTGAACCACAATGCAAAGCAGATTAGTTCCACAGTAAAGGCTCTGAAAGCGATGGATGTATTTTTTGACCCATTTCTTTTTTGTTGGTGTGTGTCCACATCTCTGGCGTCACATTCACCTGAACTACTCAGTAAGGTCTGGGAAAAGATCATGGCTCAGTTCAGGTAGACATTTTCAACAGCTAATAAACATGCTATATTATTCCTTATTTTCTTCTGTGTCCTGAATCCCACCCCCCAACCCCCAAAGATTGCACCCAGAATGCAGAGGCATCCAACAATCATACAGCCTTTATTCTAAACCATAGACATTTTAAGCTGAGGTCCAGTGCTCCCAGTATGACTATTGAACTCAAAACTGACGTGAATCTTTAAAAACATGTTCTGCAAGTCGGGCAAAAAGCAACATTCGGAAACCCAACTTTGAAGTCACATTAAAGAAATCAAACAGGCCTGTTTTCCTGCAAAGGAATCTAACTTCTAACAAACCATACTGCCAAACACATTATCGATAAGTCTAAAAGACATGGTAATGAGGCTGGCAGATGTGGCTTGTGACATCTCAAGGTGACACGTTTTTCATTTGGGCTGCACTGAAGGATGGCTAAAGGCACCGCCATTGCCAATGATTCAAAACAAGGTGCCAAAGAGGCTAAGCAGATACCTCTGTGCTTGCGTGGTCACAATGCCATATGCTTCGACTTTAATTATGAGGGACTTGGGGAGAGAGGGACTCTGGGCTGAATTATGAATCACTGCCACTCTGCTGCCTCAGAAGCCATGTTCTGCTGGATTTAAAGGGGGAGACCTGCCTACAGAGGTCCCCCCCTTTCTATAAATAAAAGTCATGTGTTAAACAGGACACCAGAGTCCCTTTTCATCTATGGCTTTTTTCTAAGCCTGTATAACTTTTTACAGGCATGATAGATGTAAACAAACGTTTATTGTCCACACAAACCCAAACTTCACAACACGATCGCAACCTGTGAAGCATTTCAGGATTTTAGCCCATCCAAAGCACAGCAATGATTGAAAGGAAACCTCTATTGGGAAGAAAAGTGGCCAAAATATGACAACTTGCTGAAAGAGTCACTATCGAATCACCTAAAAATGAGAAATGAGCATTTCCTCTCTGATCTATTTTTAGGTCAATTTCTCAAGTTTGCCTGGTGCCCTGATTTCACCCAATCCATTTCAGAAAGCTGTGATCATCTTTTTTTTTTATTTTATCGAAGCTTGCATTCAGTGGTCAGATGCCAGCGTGGCTCCCTGTGAGAATTGAAGAAAATTCATCCACCAAAATATAAAGCCTTAGGCATTTAAAGAAAGAATATGAAAAAAGACACACACGTGCTTTAGGCTGAGAACCGTAGCTTTAGTTTTAAGACTGCAGGATGTGTGTGTGCAGAGGGGGCTGTAGTAGTAGTAGTAGTAGTAGATATGATGGAGAATAAAGGCCAAACTACAGTAAGTGATGGGCTCTGAATGCCCTTCAGCTACTTCAAAAGACAAACAACTCAAACTCCACACCCTTTGACAGAGAGGTATGCTCTGCAGTAGATCACAGGGATCGTCATTTATCCGCCCAACACTGTCCCGCTGAAGCACACGAGTGGTCGCCACGGTCTAATTCTTTTTCAAATATTAAAAGCTAAGCCTGAGGAGGAACAGACTCCAACCTTGAGGACTCATTTGATCTGAAACATGCCTCCTGCTCACACTGACTGCAGGTGGCTACCAGGCAGGTAGTTCTCTTTCACCAGGACCACCAGCCGGAGCTTCTCCCTCTGGTAACATGCCGTGACCCCCAGCTGTATTAATTATCCCATCCAATGTTGTCAGCTAATTAACTGACGTTTAACACGGGAAGTGGCTGGAGCAATTCCATGCAATTAATCAGTGTAGAGGAATAAATTAAAACCCTTTCTAAATGTGATTACTGTTGAAGGTCTGCATTCAAAATTTAATTTAATCTGGGCTTTAAATGTTGTGTTTGACTGGGCTGAAAACAGAAGAGCTCCTGTAGTCGCACTGGGAGCTTTTTCTAATAGAAGTTCTGCAAAAGATCGCGGATGAACGAATAAATTCTAAGCTGCCAAGAGAAAATGCAATTAAGTTGTAAAGGGCAAATATCATAAAGGGCATCATGTGCATTTAGAATGAACACGGAAAATTGAAATCAACATTTAGAATTGGAACCTACTGAAATATTAATGGAACAATAAGTCAAAAAGGCATTGAAAAGCAACAGGACTTGATTAACACCTAATTCATTCAGTTTTGCTTCAGGCCAAAGGACAGTAAGAGCCCTTTTAGAAACCAGGATTGAAGTAGTTTCTCATCTCTGGTTCAGACACCAGAAACATACCTGCAGTTCATAAGACAATTAAATCGGTGGAGCTTTCCAAACTCAATGCTGCTTTTTGTCACACACCTGAAGCTTGGGCGTCTACAGCTTCACCAGTGTGCATCTCATCTTTTATCTTCTCTTGGATTTTTTTCCTGTTACACAGTGCGGTACTGTACTATCCAAGCATAGGAGGCAGCAGGCAAGAAGCACCACCAACATAAACAACAGAACAAGGGCAAACTATGAATGGAATGCCATACTTGATTCTCAGTTTGCTTGCAAATATATATATATATATATATATATATATATATATATATACACATACATACATATATACATACATACATACATATATATATATATATATATATATATATATATATATATATATATATATATACACACATACACACACACATCTTTTTAGTTTAGATACTCATTCATTTCAAAGCTCCTATGAGGATTTAAATCAGAAAGGGATTTTTTAAAAACTAAGCTAAAATACATGTGATCCACCACCTACTGCAGTAGTAAATCACATATATCACACACATAATCACACAAATCACACACAGTAAATCACATATGTAAAAATTAATTTAGGCAATTCAGATTTTTTACAAGTCAATATAAAAAAAGCTTTAACTATACCTGTCACATAACATAACATAAAGCTAATTCTGTGAAGAATTAGCTTTATTAGCTCAGAATTCTTCACATCGTCAGAACAGACACAGGGAAATGAATATGCTTCCTTCTCTGTCAACGCCACATCAAAGTTTGCCAAACTGAACGCATTCAACATAATCAAGTCATGATGAACTGGGTTGAATGTCAACATACTGAAATAATATAAATGGGTCTGACAGATGGAGAGGAGGAGGATGACAGAGAGGCACTTAGGAGAAGAGACCCATGGAGACTGACAAAGCTTAAAACTAGTCCAGAACGGAGAGTGAAGTGACAGGAAGAGTCACAAGGTTGCAATCCTCCAAGCAGGAGAAGTGCAGAGAAAGTGCAAGAGCATGACCGGGTCAAAGCACTGCACAGACAAGGTGCGAGTGCAACAGTTTGTTGAAATTTTGCATGTGTCTTCAAGTGTGAAATCTGTAATAAATAAGAGTATATGTGTGTTCACACAACTACACACTATTCCACATGTGAGTGTGGCTGATTGATAACACTGAAGAAAGAGGACAAAAGTTCAGAAGCTACCATGTCAGCATTAACTGTTTATTTTGTCTCCCGGGGGAGGAAGTTGATGGGATGGGAGGAAGGTGATGACAGAGCTGGTAAAATGATGGCCTGAATTTGCCCTTCACCAACCTCTGAGGGATGAACAACTCAGACGAGGAGCTGGTGATAAAGACACTTTGTGCACAAGTTAAAAAAGGTATTTCAGCGAATGTTCTCCATCTGCCCTCAATTAGTACTGCTGCTGCAACCGGAACATTTGGATCCCTCATTTTAACTGCAGAGAGGAACACGAATTTCACGTGAATGTAGAATTGCGGAAGCAACAGAAAATAAAGCATATTTTACAGCACATGTCAGTGAATTGTCCTGACGATGACACTAAGCTTGATTTGGGCTGTAACTAAATGGATGTGGATTGAACTTGATTCCTTTCTCCTTAAAACGTCTTGAGATGAAACATGTTGTGAAGCTAAATGAATAAATTAGTTAAATTGAAATCAAACACGATTCTGTTTCACAGGATCTGAAAGTCGACGCCTCTGTAAGCTGCCCTTTTTAAAGCAATCGTGTTGATCTGTTGTGAACGTTAAAGAACATTAGAGAAGTAAATGTTAGATTGCAGATTCGCTCGTCTCTGAGTTCGCCCTGCGGGAGACTGGTGACCTGTCCAGGGTGCACCCTGCCTCCTGCCTGATGGCAGATGTGCCTCCCTGAATCAGATAAATGAGTACAGAAACTGAATGGGTGGGGGTTCCAGCTGTTTCGTCTTAGTACCGTTCATTTTCCCAGCCTTTTGTTACCCCCATCCCAAGTTATTTGTTGCTGCCATCAAATCTAAGACGTGTAATGAAACAGCAAAATGTGGTTTTCTATGTTCTATTGTGAATGAAATATTGGCTTTCCAAATAGATTTCCAAATAATGGCAATAATTCTGTTTTTATTTGAAAGTGTCCAAACAATTTTTTTTTAAATGGATTTTGTGATCAAAATGTCTGATAAATTTCATAGAATAAAAGTCTTCAAAGTGACTTAGTGTCAAGAATAAAATAAATAAAGAATAAAAGAATATATATTTTTTTAAAAAGGGTCCCTCGATGCAACTTCTATGTAGTAAACTAAAATGATTTTTTCTTTCTGTTTTGAATTATAACATTTTATTACATCTCAAGGCTTTGGCTATGTTATTTCCTAAAATCCATAGAGTCAATAAATCTGATTAAAGCTGCTGTGGACTTTAGGGAGCAAATGGGCGGATGCTGGAATAAGAAAAAAAGAAAAAGAAAAAGTGATTGAAGACAGCAGTTGTGAATGCATGCTGAATGATTGCTGCGGTCCAGCACAATCTGTACTGACAGCCTAATCTGGACCAACGTATCCAATCCACATTCTTGTGGGCTGTTGTTTGAGGATTCCATCTTGGAAACCGTTGTGGAAAAGAAGAAGGCCCCTAAAGGCATGACCTTCCTCCACTGCCACCAATTATATCAAGGCCTTATAAAATATAGATTATGTGCTATCTTGGTGCTGACATATCTAAAGGCTGGTAGCATGGGGAGTGTGCACGGAGGCCACAGGCGGAACCCAGGGGGAGGCCAGGTTGAAAATGACAAGATGAGGAGAATACAGTAATACAATGGGTGACCTTGATGGGAGGAACTCAGCCAGAAAAGAATAAATAGATGAATGAAGGGCCTAACTTCCAAGGGAGTTTGTGATCAATTGAAATCTAATCAAAGCTCAAAATATTAAAATGCACTAATTGTGATGATATTCATTAGCTGAAATTACAATTCGGACCAATAACCATGGATTATTAATGGATAGGAGCTCAGTTTGGAACAATTGGCATTTAACTTTGTGTCTTAACCTTTCAGCATAAATGTCATGTAAAAATTCTAATAGAAAAAGTTTGAAGTTCAACCAACAGTGATTTAATACATTTCAACTCAAGTTTATTTTTTGGCAGCATACACATATATATATATATATATATATATATTTTCAAACCCTGAAATAAAGTGTGAAAGACGAGCTGAGATGAGATTTACAACTATCGGTGGTGAGATTTCACATTTCATGGTGGTGTATGAAAGAAGAGCATGAAGGCTTTGCAAGTCTCGCCTTCATTTTTCCTCACTTACACACACACACACACACACACACGCACACACACACACACACACACACACACACAAACACACACACGCACACACAGATGCACGCATACACGGACATACCAAATACTGTGCATCTCTGGGGGAAAAAAGAGCTGGTGGCAGGAAGCTTGTGTGATGTAATCAGCAGGAATACAAAAAGATTAATGTTGTCAATAAAACCAGCCTTACTAGAAGAAATTGGATTGTGCCTTGCGGTTTTAATCAAATACACGGTGTTGTTATCAACATTTAATCCTGTGTGTATGTGATTTTTTTTTTTTTTGCAAAATTTCTTATCCTGAAGATCTGCTTACCATACCTCAACATACTGTATGTGTATCAAAGCCTAATGATATGAATGACCTTTCTGTTGTATGACAGCAACTCTTCCAGTAGCATCACCATGAACAAACCACGGTTTCTTTCCGTCATGCTTTTTCTCCAAATTAAGATCATTGAGAAATCGAGACACGAGGTCTCTTTCTCAAGAGAGAAAGTTCTGTTCCAGACAGACAGGAGATTGTGATCTCAGCCTGACAAGAACGTGCTTGAGAGAGTGGGTCATTCTGTAGTTTCCAATGTAACCATGTGTGAGGTAAATATGAATACAATTATGAATTTAGACGCATTTCACACTGTGCTGTGTGGTTTATCTAAACAGCAGACATCTAAATTCATCTGTTGGAATCGGATCAGATCTCTGACATGAATGTGTCTGCCTTGGTGCTCGGCTGTTTTTAGTTGTAGAAGCAGTACTTCAATAGGTATGCTTGTTCTGGGGTGCTAATTAATATACACCTCTGGGAATTCCCCTTCGGTTGAAAAACTCAATGTAGAATTCAGTCTGGAGATGGGAATTTACCAAGTCAAAGACATCTTGCCTAATATGACTCCCTATGTAAAAGCACTTTGTCTGAAGTGTAAATGTCTCTTCCCAGAAGTATTCTAAGCGGCACTCTCCACTCCAGTCTCTTTCTTTTGAGCTCCCAAACTCACATGTGACCCATTTCTCTCAAACCATCGGCACAAATCTGTGTCGTTGTCATCAAATGACGGGAAATCGGCTGCAGAGCCAAGACAGCGGGCTGAAGTGACAATTTCACCTGTGGTGCTCTCCATTGCACTCCATCTCTCCGAACACAACGACGCATAGACACCCATTCAAAGACAGATATGTGTTATGTGTGAGTTGCTGATAGTGGAGGCAGTGTCTTTATATGAGGCTGCTAGAAGAGGATGTGAGCAGGTTAAGCCCCCTTTGCTGCCCTTTTAACCTCTACCAATGGATTTCTTTGTCAGGGCTCTGCTCTCTGCCTGCCTGGAGACTTCACAGGAAAATGCTTTTCATTCATTCCTTTGCTGGGTCTCTTTCAGGTTTCTGTGTTGCACCCTCTGTCTTTCATCCTGTAAAGATTTCATGGTCTTTGTTTACATCTCTCTTACTCTATTGCTCTCTTTTCTCTCAGTTTCTTTCATTTTTTTTGTCTGTTATCTCCCTTCTGGTCAGTTATCTCTTGAGCTCAATCTTTAGGGAAATCTGCTCCACAGTCTTGAGGATACTTGCTTTCCAATTAAATCGAGATGTATTTGCCTTTCAAAAGCCTCTCTTTCCTCAGTCTTTCTCCCATCGGAATAATTGATGGAGGTCTCTGGCCTCATGATGAATGGCTTCCAAGTCTGGAGATGAATAGGAAGATGAATGATTTCACCCCTGTGAGGGCTGGAGTGCGGCGGAACAAGGAGTGCTGACATTGTGACAAATACACTGACCATAGCAACCAAACCTGGACGAATCAGCAAGGGACAGAGGAATGGCACGCGGTCATTGCGGCTCAACAGACGGTCCTCTTGCCAACGCTGCCTCAGCACGTCTGTCTACCCCACAGACAATTACCTGAGCCTCGCAATTAACTGCAGGCGCAGTGATAATGCTGACGGCCTGCCAGCAGACGAGTGAAGGTGGAAGCGAGCCAGCTAGATGGTGCTGGAGAGCATTGCGCTGGACGCATTGGGTTTGTGCATTTTGTGGAATAATGGGGGCCAACAGAACAGGTGCGGTAAGGTGAGAAGATGCCCCGGGTGACTTCATGTGGCTGGTGCCACCACTTCTCCAGCCAAGATTTCCAAGATGAAACAAGTTTTTCTGCTGCATCTCACACAACTTACTGTCATACAGCTGTGAGAGTGCAAATGTGCATTATGGGCCATCTGTTTAAAAGGACGGCAATCATGCAGACTCTTAGTGCTCCATAGACAATTACAGCCATCATATACACACAAAATAAGACTGTTTATCAGGAACAATATCTCAATGATTATGTCGCCCTCTACTAAGTTATTGGCTTTCCGTCCTGAACTGTTTTATGATGAAATTATACTAGTTTCCTTTCAACTGCTAAAACTTCTACAGTTACAACCATCCGTATGGAAATGGGAACAATGGCCTCAAAGCCATCATCTCATTTCATCCAGAGTGGATGAAACTCCACAGTTCAGCAATTTTCGAAATATTTTTTGTTGTCATTCATTCAGGCTTTTTTCAGACTAGTGGCGATTCAGCTAATAATAATACTAATTATAATAATAATTTGAGGACAGCATAAGCCAAGTTTCAGGAGCAGGGGACATATTATTGCTGCCCGAGTTACTGGCACATCAGAGACAAGCGGCAAAGTGATGTAAAGTGACCCAAGGTTTATTACTTTGCTTATTTTCTGTGTAAACAGAACTGTGTGGCCAGAATATGAACTGTATTTTGCAACATTTCTATTCTGCCTGTGGCGATTGCTTGTCATCTTTCTTGAGACATTTATGGCTTTTCCATTGAAAAACGACCTAAACGTGGGGACGATCGTGCCCTCTTGCTTTATGGCTACAAATACAGAGGACACACAGCACGGTGCTTTCAAGCTGACGTCACACACCGAGTCATTTTAATCATTTATCGATTTCTTGTAGTAACTGGATCTGTTGGATCTATTTGTCATAAAATAACATTGACAGCCCTTTCATGAAAATCAAAATGAAATCTTTACAATGGCGATTCATTCTTTATGAAACAGTTCTACTTGTTTCGACAAACAGAGTTTACACTCCGCTGCCTTCCTCAGCAAACTGTTTGCACAGAGATAAACAAGTTTAGGACATAATTTAGTGGCACGCAAACTCCCTTGTGAACAGTCAGCAAATTAAATCCTCTCAGAGAGACTGCCAGTTGTGTTTAAAAGCCTTTGTCCACTTTCTTAATGTCACAATAAACAGCTTACAGCTTCAGTACTTTGAAGATTTAAAGACAACTTTGTTTCAAAGGTGCCTTTTAACATGTACTCTTTTTGTACGAGCGGTTTTTCATGTGGACAGATCAATAACAATGCAATATGGCAATATAAAATGCTCAGTTGAAATAGCAGCTCCAAAGAGAAATACGTTTAATTGTTTCTGTCGTCTGTTGTCTCTCGCTTTGGGGTCGCAGAGAGAGATAATTTCAACTTTGTTGAAAAAGTTTTTTCTTTGTTGATATCAAGTATACAGTTTGGTGCAAAATGAAGCTTTGACTAAATTCAATGAGGGAGATCTAATCCATTCAATTTACTCTGTCTTCTGCCATTTGGGCTTTTCCACTGCTTCCTTCTCCCTCCCTTCTCTCCAACGCTGTCAAACCTTCCACTTTAATTATGACATCACTGCTTTAGGCCAGGTCTTTCTGCTTTTTTTTTCTCATCCAGTCTTTTTTCTGTCCTTTTAGATCTCACTTCTGCTGTCATTCTCTTTCTTGACCCTGCATCAGCCATCCTCTCCAGGTCCACCTTCTCCTACTTACAATGTGATTATTTTTGCTTTCCCGTGTTCAAGGGATTTTAGAACCCAGAAAAGTCACTGGGCAGCGCCTTCACTTTTCCGTTGCTATCAGTTTCTCTCAGAAAAAGAGCTGTTTAGACCTTAGTGATAGCAATATGAAGAAATCCTGAGCTATTATTATAATATAATTATCTTATTTTTTCTTTTAAAGATAGAATAGCTGAATGAAAAAGCTTGCCCAGATGTGACATAACGATTTCATCTTTCTATGTGATGGACATCTGTTGTTGTCCCTTTGTTTGGAACACCATTTCATACTTTTCACAGACCTCCCAGCATCAGTTATTAGTTTACGTCTATCATCAGTGCAGAAACCACTGTGTCTCAGAGTGTACTGTGTGCTTCTGTGGTGCACTGCTGGATGCTTTCAAAAGATATCTCATTTCATGATATTACTCGCTGCCACAGCCAAGGCCCAGCAGAGAGGCACTAGAGGAGAAGTGCTGCTGTGCCGGGTTGTGTTCTGGGCAGAGCGCTCAGCAAACCCAGGGGCAATCTGAGGATAAAAGTTTGAGAAGTACAGGCAGAGCAGGGACACAAAGTGGGGGCACGGGCAGAGATGAGAGGGAGCAAAACTCAGGGGCATAACAGCAGAGGATCCATTTAGATTAGATGGTGTAAATATCCTTTAAAGTTTCCTTAGAGGGGCAGTTTTTATCATTGCCTTATCTCCTACATTTGATAGTCCATCATATAACAGGTGACCTCAGATGATGCAGTTTAGAATTGCTGCTCTGACTGGCCTTGTATCCCTGCTTTTATATCAAGAAAAACAATCCTTTCCATAAGACCACTGCTTTCTACGTTGTTTGGTGTAGTAGGCTTTTCCAGCAGCCTGTCTGAATGCAGCGTCCCTCAGAAATATACTGAAGTAGGATTAATTCTAAAGCTTCTGTTGAGAGTAAAATATCAAGACACAGGATGTTGCTTATGCAGGCAGCGTCGGGAAATTCCCCCTGTTTCAGATGTCTGCTATTTAGAGGTTCTGATGTTCTACAGCTTAAACAGCAGCATGGAGAGCATTTAGAGAATAAACTATAAAACTAGGCAAGAAATAAAGCGCATTAAGGTCAAAGTTTGTGGACACCAGATGGATGATAAAAATATTTTGGGCAAATGTGGTACACAGCAAGCCATTTCTTCTGTGTGCAAACAGCAGCTGTATCAACTCTAAAAGGAGGTCTGAAATACCGAAATGGCCACTGATATTAACGCCTACAGAATACAAAGAGCGGTGATCCGATCCAATAACCTCCCTCTGTCTCACACACATCCCAGATGACATCCCTGTCACAAAAGCAAAGGCTGTTTTTGGGTGCAGTTTGCAGATCAAGGGCATTGGCCTACTCTGAGGACTGGACTCTCCAAGCACACATGCTCTCTTTACTCTAGTTGCATTGTGAAAATAATTTGAGCCCCCTCATTAACTTGGGCCTGATCCAAAGGCATTTTAAAAACTGAGCTTTTTTACACTGGTTTCAACAAAAGTCCCATCCACGTAAAATTATTTAAAGAGAAAAAAATAACTAATTCTGTATGTAAACGCAAAACACAACCAGAATAACATTTTTCCCTCAATGACACATTTGCCTCATTCTTCCCGAAAACAGCACAATTTGATAATCCAAAGGCTTTCGCCATTGTGTGAACACAACATTGTGACAGCAGTGACAGGTGATCCCATTACGTTGGCAATGTGCAGGCAATGTGCAGGCGAAGCATGCAAAGACAACAGCTAAAAATCCTCTCGCTACTCTACTGCAACAGCCACTTCAGTCTCAGTCCTTGTGCACAGGAACATTGGTAAATTTGACAAACTGAGTTTTTCCCTACTTTGTTCCCAAAACTGATCACGTCCACACAGCATCATTAAGAAAAAAATCTGTCCACGGAAAAACACCAAACATAACCAGAAGAACACAAGCTGCACAGCGACGGCTAAATTTACGCAAGGTACAAGTGGAACATACTTGAGTCGTTATCATCCAAACCGCTTGTCTTGACAGGCGTTTGCTGTCACACATGACCTCTTGCCTGTTGGAAAAAGTTCCGTGCGCAGCAACTTTTCTAACAGCGCAGGTGATCTCATTACGGCTCTCTTCCTCTTAATGTGCAGGCGAAGCAGTTCACTCAAAACAACAGAGAAAACGCTGTTCTCATTCTGCAGCAGCAACTACTTTATTCTCAAGGTTGTCCCACAATTAGAAGTCCGACTGGGTCTCATCCAAAAGCGGCAATGGCCGCCGCGGCTGGCCCTGCGTCGGATTATGTAGAAGTGAACTCTTTAGCTCTGTCTAATGCCTCTGCTCTCCAGTAAAGACGGGGCGTAATTATACATTTGTGTGCCGACTTGCCAAAAGTCCTCAGAACAAGGTTAGCATTTCCTGTTGGAATACCAAGAAAGAGGAGGTCAGCATTTAGTCTAAACTAAAAAGAAAAAAATAGGAAAACACAATTTGACTTGGCAAGCTGCAACCGTGACGACCGTGTCCACGTGACAACACTGCAACCGGTGGTCTTAAATGTATTCACTCTGGCTGTAGTTTTTCAGAAACATCTGTTTCACAGGTTTTTGGGTTTTTTTGTTGTACGTTTGTGCTGAAGTGATGTCTGTTGCAGTCTGATGCCACAGTTTGTCAATAAGATCGGTGATAAAAATGTACATTCATGTGCAAACATGCATAATGTCCTGTCGACAAGGTTGTAGCTAACTTGTTCTTGTCTGACGTTGCTGTATAAACAAACAGAGGGCCGAAACAGAAAGAGAAAAAACTACATCTATTAAAAGCTTGGATGTTTAAAGGGCAACAAGCTGGTTTCTAAATAGGTTTCTTGATAACAGATATTAGTGTTAAAGCTCACAGTTTTGTGGATCTTCAAAAGTTCAGTGTAAAGCCTGGTTTATAGTCGGTAACGCAAGATGCAACGCAAGACGCAAGCCGCAACGCAAGCCCTTGCGCGGTTGCAAGCCCCCCCTTGCGTGCTTGCGTGTGTCACCTCAATTTTCTAAACTTCACGCAAGACGCAAGCGCAAGCCACTGGCTGTGGTCGAAACCGCCTACTACTTGATCGATCTGACAGTATGCAGAGCGTTTACACACAGTGCACTTCACTCCTGCCCGAGCCGAAATCAGCCGGCCTGAAAAGCTGATTTCCCTTAAGCTATAGGCTGAACTCTGTAAATATATAACTTTAGCAACATTTGAAACATTTTCAGGCGAGAAAGTAGTCGTTTAGACCCCCAAGGTGTTGAAAATCTGACAAAATACCGGCTATTTACAAGAAGAAGAAGAAGCATGAATCTATGGAAGAGAGACTTGCCAAAGAGCTCCTGGCGGTGAATTTCCTTTCATCGTAGTAGGCTTGTCATTGAAAAAACCCGCTACTCCACCTACTGTCCTGGCGGTGAATCGCCACGCAGCACACACAACCGCCGACAAAGCAAAATGAAGTATAAACGTCTCGAGCCATTAACATACGCGCAAGACGCAAGCGCAAGGGCAGTTAAAAGAAGTATAACTCAGCCTTAAGTCAAGAATCCAGAAATGCTTGTTGAAGTGACTTTGAAGTCACTTCAAATCAAGAGAATGAACATTTGACTCTGCTCTCCTGTTTTATTACTCCTTGCTTCAGATTCGACTGACATGACCATATAAAAAAAACATCTATTATTTAGAGGCCAAAAAGGATCGGAAATGTGAAGTCAAGGATCTCTATAGCCTAAGTCCAGTCAAAGGTAGGGTAGGAGATCCTGGATTTTGAGTCCAGCGAAGCTGCATTTTGAAAATATACCGGTAAAAAGTCCCAACCCTTTTCTTCACTTTCCCCCCGAAGGCACGCCTCTAGAGTACACGAAGGTGCACGAGCGTTGTTCTGACAGCAAGCATCGATCGTTGCCGTATTTAGTATATGATAACTATACATTTAATAATGCTAGGTGCTAGCCAAGCTGGCTCTAGTTTGGCTTCCTGCCAAGCTTCTGGACGCGTAATTCGTTCACGGAGCAGGGTACGCGCACAGGGGGAAGGAGGGGGAGGGAGGAGCAGATTGCAGTTTGATAGACGGCATCAGAATCCAATCATTGTTAACGGTCCGTTCAGTATGTGTCAGGATTCCAGTGTGTCTCCCTCTTGTGGAGCTATTTTGTCTGTCTCTAGGGGAGCTGGGAGGAGCTGGAGCCACTCACCTGTAATCCATTAACCATCAGGACTCAGGATAAAGGACTGGCTCACTTCCCACTCGTTGCCAGATCGTTAAGGTCCTTGTGAGCGTAACCCCTATGCCTGTAAAATCACTAACTCTGTTTTACTCTGCTCAGCTCAGCTCAGCTCTCCTGCCTCTGGAAATATCTACACCTCTCCTGAAAACTCCAACGCTGTTCAGCCCTGCTCTGCTCAGTTCCTTGTGGATTCAGCATCATCAATCCTGGAACCTGGAAGGAGGATTACATCTAACTTGGAAGGAGGATATCACTTCAACCTCGGTACTTGGGATCCCCATTTCATCTCCTGCAGACAGCCCCGGTGTTCCTGCTTCCCCCCGTTTTCATTTGGACAATAATAAACTAAACCTTTTCTCCTTTACCCACCTCTTGAGTTTGTTGTCTGCATTGTGGGTCCAATTAGGTGCCTGAACATGACAGTATGATTGGATAGTGTTTTTCCTGGATTGTACGTTCTAGAGGCCACTAAAACTTTTCATATTTGTGTCAAAACTTTTAATTAATTGGTTGCAATGGGGGTGTGAAGAGTATTTCAAGCAATATGTAAAAAAAATGTTCCAGAAAAAGATCCCCTACCCCACCTTTAAATAAGAGTGCTGTTAATATACTTGATTTTTACAAACCAACCTCTATGAAATGTTTGAAAATATCAAATAAATTCAATCAATTAAAGAGCCCTGCCATATTAGAACTGTTCCAAAAGATAGAAATTGAAATGCATTAAAAACAACATGATACAACTGAAATGGGACTAAATGACTAACTTTGCTCCAGGTGTCTGCAGTCGTATGCCATTACTTGAGTTACAACACTTTCTCAGACTTTGAGTCTCTTTCAATCGACCCTCACAGAAACTTTTATCCTGATTAGAATTCAGCTTAATCACCCCTAGAAATTACACAAGGTATGGCTCTGAAGACCAAATTTCATGCCAAACACGCTGCTTCCTGTGATATGCTCTGATTAATATAATGTGCCTAGTTAAAATTTAAGAAATAGTATTTGTTCATATAGGAAATCAGTTTTCATACCAAAATGATTCAAAATCCCAAAAGCTATAAATCTGGTGTGTGGGTTTTACTGATACAATAAATACATTACTGTAGACCAACAGGACTGCAAAATTTATACCGAGCACAAACCAGATCCTTGTTATGAGACTAGGAAGTGAGTGGTCTCATATGGTTGAAGTTTCTGCCTGTGGGTTTCTCCTTTCTCTGATCTCTCTGTGTGCAGCACAGCTCCCAAACATTAGATGACAGCTTTAATGTGAGATTGACTGTAAAAGCACCTTGGACATCCCACACAGCATCAAACATGGATTACGCAGCTCTGAGAAGTTGATTTTCTTTGCTTGAGATATAAGGATTTAGACAAGAAAGTGATGAAATACTGTCGCACACGAGGGAGCCGACAGGGCAAACTATGAAATATGGTTTCATACCTGTGAGGTATTCTGGGTCGGGCACGGGGTCTGACAGCTCCTCATGGCACTGAACCTCCGTTGGCACCGATGCCACCACCATGCCATCTGGGAGCTGCTGTTCGATGCCTCGGGCAAAGTTCTTCTGCCTGGTGAGAAGAGGGATGAAAGAGGGTTCCTGTTCAGAGACGTGAGAGCTCACTTCGTCAGCACGATGAAGACAAAAGGTGGGAGACAGGAGGGAAACAAAGTAATGGCGTGATATAAGAGAGACTCATCAGTTGGAGATGAGAGGGGGGAAAATAAGTGCCAGAAATTAGCATGTAAACATGTCAGATATATATACTTTTACATTGTGTCCTTACTAATAACCACCATAAGTGAAATGTTGGGGAAAAGTTGTAGTAATTGAAGATGTTTTGCCACAAATATGGCTTTATGGACAATTAGACAGATCCAAAAAAACCCGCTCAGTGAGCAAATTAACTCTAATTTCTAAAATAGTTCAAGACCTAAAATGTAATTACCTCTCTGCTTGTCTCTGTCAGGTCAAATGGACTAAAACATACATAACATTTGAATAAAAGCTCAGTGAAGCGCGTACCCTAAGTGTACTTAAAAGACTGTGACAGAATCTAAATAATAAAATATTATTTTAGTCATCTGCCGCTGGTATACAATCCTTAAAAGTCAGCACAGTGATAATGAGTCATTTGAATCTATGAGACTTAACGTATTACGATACCTTTAGTTTGCTCACTTGCATTATTGTAGTCTATTGTATAAATTTGTTGCTGTGATTTCACCATAACTGTATTGTGCATGTGCTTTTCTCTTCACATTTATTGACACTTCATTTAGGACACTGAGCACAATTATCAAATTGCTGATGGCCTCCTTTAAGAGTTAAACATTTGCAGTTGTACATGATGCAAAGCTGCCGCTACCAGTGGAATAAGACCACCACAGCTGTGCATAATGGTGTGTAATGTGAATCTGGAAGACTAACTTTGCTTATTCGGACAGCCTCCGTGATGCATGATGATGTTTTTAGGTTGTTTTTATGATGTTTTAGATGATGTTATTTTCGTTGATGAGTTTTAGAATTATGGGAAAAGCAGAGGTGTATATCAATGTGCAAATACCCCATTAAATCATGGACCAACATCCACAGCAATATGAGGGGACAGAAGTCAGACTTAATCCAGCTCTGTGGAGGGTAAGATTTATACATCGGAATCATGCTAAAACACTTTGATACAAAAAAATAGCGATATTAAATGATTGACAGTCTCTGTGTACACAAAGATAGTCCCGACCACCAAAATCAAAAACATGAGCGAAACAATGGCCGATATGATATAAATTGTGATATATTCATTTGGTAAAACATGCTCTGTATTTATAATCAAACAATTCAACGTGCTAAATAAATTTTACACGCTGTTATAATATACAAAAGTAAAAGCGTTTGAGGAAGATGCAGCAAGAAAAGGTGGAGGCTGAAAGGATGAATCAAATAGAAATAAAGAAAATGGCAGACTGCAACCATTTCTTCTGGCAGATCATTATAGACAAATCAATATGTTCTAATAATTATAGAGAATTGTGTGCACTGAGGTGACCGAGTCAAATTAAGCACATCTATTTTCATTATGTTGATTGTTTTGCAGTAACGTGAGTCATATTCAGTGGGAGGGCTGCCATCTTTTCTTTTTTTATTTTGAGGCAAGTGACTCCTGGTTGAACTCACTCAATTTCACTCTCAATGCCACTTTGGGTCACAACAAGGTTCCAGAGCACAATGACTTTAATAAATCACTATGTTGAGTCATTTAGGTTTCCTAAGACCAAAGCTGATGAGTGAATATCTTCTTTTTACTACTGTAGGAATCCATAGGGACAATTATTTAGGTTCTGGGCTCATAATGTATGAATGCACTTTGTGCCCTTTTACGGACAGTAATATCTCCAGACGGCAGCTTTTTGATCAACGTTTTCTTGACAATCAATTTGAGGTGAAAAAGATTAGAAGAGGCATTGATTTTCTGTTATATCCACAAAAAGAAATGATATGGCTGGCAGATTTTGTAAATAAACCAAAACATGAATCTTCTGCAACTAAACTCCTACGTTTAACAGATAGTGACTAACTTCATCTGACTGTTTGGTGCTGGGGAAGTCAGACCTTGTCAGAGCCTGCTGGAAAATGTGCCTGTTTCCACTGGAAACCATTTTAATGAGATTGGGGAGACCTATTAAATCAAAACCATGGTATACTAGACATTAACTTCCTTGCAACATCAAAGCAAAAGAGCTGCATGATGTTTTCTTGCAGGTTTTCCGTGTCGGTGATCCCTTTCACCTATTTATTTGACCCAGGCTACTTTTGAAAATACCAATTAGTCCAGCTGTAGCGTATACAGTGTTGGAGACACTGTTTAATCAGACATTTTTCTGTTTGACCACATTCTCTAAAGACTTACACTTAATGTGTGTGCACAAAATCTGTCTTCAGTTTCTCCTCCCGGGGCTTGTACTACAAAGCATGTTCAACATTTACAAAGAAGCTTCAGGGTATCCGGTTTAACTATCCCTAACAATGGAGGTGTCACAAAGTGGTACTGCAATGCTGAGTAGAAACACACATAAAAGCAATTTAACCCCGTCAGAAGGCCAATTTCGAATGTCTAAGTTAAATTCCTGCCATCCAGGCTTTAAAACGAAGAACAAAAAGGGTTTTAGTTTTTATAACTTAAATTATCTGTAACATTCATCTGGTTTAGTTCAGGAATGATTTTGATGACTAAAAGCAACTTTCAAATTTCAACTCAGCATGAATGGGCTTTATGCCAGTCTTTAAAGCTTGTTTCGGCCACATAAGCATTCCCTTCAGCCGACACATCTCTTATAAAGATGATATTGAGTGAAAGTCAAACACTGTATTTGTTATCTCAAAATCTTGCTTTGTGGTTCAGGCCCCAGGAAAGTCCAGCTAACCTGAAGGTTTGTTTAAAACAAAAGGTGATCTGTAACTTGCCCTCAGTGTTCAGACATTTCTGGGGGAGCGACTCATTTGCTACTGCTCTAAAACGGCCCCGTTTCTGTTGTGCTGAGGTTATTTCCAGCTAGTAACTGTATCTGACACAAAACATTTAATTAGGCGAGTAATACTGTGAGCAAGTGAATTAGATTAAATTGATGTTTTTCCACAGTCGCAGCCCACTTCACGACAAGTGCATATTTATTGCAAATAAGCAACGATAGTCTTGCGCCTTGTAAGCATGCATCTCAGTGGCCATTAAAGACGCATGAAAGGTCCTCGTGCCTCACACTGGTGACAGTTTTCCTGTTAGCGTTGTGCATAATGCACCGTTTGATTCATGAAGTGTTGGAGGGGGGGGCTGAGCAGTGAAAATGAAACAAAAATACAAATATTTACAAAATCACAAACTGTTGCCTTTGGGAAAGTCACCGCTTTGGAACAACATGAGCCACGGGCTGAAGTAGAGACAGTGCTGGAGTGGTTGTGTCAAATACAGTGTTGAAATTATGTTTGCATGCTCGTGGTGTGGCCAGAAGTGAAACGGTGATTAGAGTACCAAAGCTGTGTGCTGCGGCCGCAGCCACTGGTGCATGAAATGTAGTCGTAGGAGGTAAAGGTATAGTAAAAAAAAAAAGCCTTTCGTAGATGAACCTGCAGAAGGACCATCAATCCCAAGAGGCTCTCCTTTGTTTTCATATTGCTTTGGGTCTCTCTTTTGCAGCTTTAAGGAAAAGTTCTTGATTGGTTATTTACTCACTGTTGTGGATGCCTTTGCCCTCACTTTGGGATTCCATGAATATCTACTGATGCAGACAAATATATTGCCCCTATCTGTGCCTGTCAACTTTCCCCTGGTGGGGACAACAGCAAGCAGGGGGCAGAGGTTGCCCTTGGAAGACAGGCTGTGGAGTCAAAAACAACCCCTTGTCCTACTTGTGCTATGTTTAAAGTTCAAGGTTATTCACCGTTAAAAAGACAAGCTTTTTATGGTCAGGGAATGCATAAGCGTTCATACTGATTGAACAGCCTGACATCAAAAAAGTTTAAAGCACCTCCCATTTTTAGATTCTTACTGACTGGCCCCAAATCAGGGTGTCATAAAGAGCTACAATCAGCTGCAGGAAGATGGAGTCGTACTGAAACCCGCGGTGTAGTCTCTGAAGGCCTTTACTTCAACATCAAGGAGAGAAGTGCCGGAGACACACAGCAACCACACGAGAATTCTGGCAAGTTCTCAGCGATGCTTTGCACAAACTACCTGGAGAAGCTGTGCACACATTTGCTTGGAAGCAACTTCAACTTAGATTTTTCTCTCTCCAGGACTGAATGGATCACCAGTTTGCACCGAAACATAGCTTGTTAGGTGCCGCTACGTTTGTACCCAAAAACAACAACAAACATGGTTGGTTGGGACTTTATTACAGCACAGTCAAAAATCTGTCATCTTCTGCTGAGAGTAATTACGCATGATTTCAGCTGTCAGTTTAACAAAGCACACAAATTGGGAATGTAATGACTGAATCTAAGTTGTTTTGCAGAAGACGGTGATTTTTCTCTTAGAAGCTCACTAAGTGGTACATGAGCCTGGTTCCTTTCATTGCATTCATGTCTGACAATTTTCACAGTTAATTTTGCGAGAGACTGACATGTAACATTTAGCAACCATCTGGCACTGTGAGGATGTCATAATTCATTTTCTCTCTTGAAGTTCAAGCAACTTTTGTGGAACTGCCAAAACTTACTGAAGCTTACTTTGTTTATTTATCTATTTATTTTTATTTTTTTTCAAGAGGGAGCTGCAGCGAAGCAGCGACCGGTTTGATGAATTATTAAAATGGGAAATGTGACAAAACACTTGGACACTTTTGTTTTGCACCAACAACCTTTTCACTTTTGTCTGTTTATCCCCCCACCGACTACCACGTTCAATAAACTCGCAGCTCTCAATAAGAGACAATGACGGCCACCGGCAGCCAGCTCCCACGCCACTGGCTCTATTAGTCTGCAGCAAACACATTTCATATTCTAATTAACTGAGTTTATGAAAGTGTTTCTCTTGAGGGTGTCGTGTTGGAGGTGTGGTACAGCACACTGAAATGTGATAAACATTTAAGGGCAGGGTTGGAAAAGAATAGAAAGGACACCTGCACAAAACTGTTGGGATGGGGGGGGCTGGAGGATTGTCAGGTAGCAGTGTGGTCTTGATCATTGATCCCAAGCAGCAAGCAAAATGAAAACAAAAGGCACTAAAATATTCATTAAAACCCTGCCCTGAGCTTGTCGAGTAAGAGAGGAATAGTAAGCGGAGGAGAGGGAGGACGGTTAGGAGTAATGAGAGGAGGTTAGCTTTTTAACATCTCATTACTGAAGTCTACTGGCTCCCACAGAGACGAAAAGATAGAGACCCTGTCTCTGAGCTCTGTAATTTGAAGCCAGATCATATTGAGCCCAGGGCTCCCCGAGATGTCAGCCTGATAGGACCTCCTTCCTGTGCACGGGCGCAGGGCTCATGTTGCTTTGTAACCAAGAGCATCTTGTGCCCGACCGGCCTCCTGCCAGTGACAGGAAATCAAAGAAATAAACCTTGTGCTTTTTTAAATTGAAAACAACAACCTTCCTGCTCAGGGAGGTTGGGATCTATTTCCCTTAGCAAAAACATGAGAAGTGTTTCAGGGCTGGTGAACTTAAAAGATGGACCATAAGGGAGCCATGCGGGGTACGAGAATCAAACCAGCTCTTTGTATGCGGGTGTGCGCCGATGCTCTTGGGAAATGAAGCCGAAAAGGCCGTGGCTGTGAGTGTGAATGTGTCAGCTCGAGCTTTTATGTGCATACCTGCACACACTGGCCATTCTTTCAGTGTCAGTGAGTGTCATGTCATCGGCCACCTGCTCACACCACTTGGAGCCTCCTCTCTCATCTGAGCTGTCTCTCTGTTGCTGCTCCAGGCATTCGAGAGAGAAAAGTGCATGGGGGCAACAGAGCAGATCCATTTCCCTCCACCCCTCCCACACACACACACACACACACAAAAAGGCAGGCAGGCTTACATCCCAGATAAATAAAACATTAGCAGAAAAAAACATCAACTTTCTGTCTGTTTACATTTTTTTTGTCCTTCTGTGGATAAAAAGGGGATTTTGTTGGAGGAGGAGGAGAGAATAAAAACAAAGAGGTATTTTTGTCTAAAACAAAGAACAACAAAACTGATATTGATGCTTGAGCAAAACTCAAAAAGGTTAACGTGATGAATTCTATTTGGAGTGGAGGAAAAATAACAAAAATAGCGAATCTCCACTGGTGATTAAATTTTGACTTCTTCTTTTGACTGAGGGACGGAGACAGATGCTTCGTGCCACTGCAGCACAGTGGGGATGGGCTTTTGAAGGGGCGCCAGTGAACATCACATGAAGCTTTTCTTTATCTCCCTCCCTCTTTCACTGCTTCTTTTTCTCAAAGGCAAACAGGATGTCTAATCAGGATGTGCGAGGACGTGGGTCATGGTGCTGTTTCACTTGCATATTCTAGTATCTAATGAAACGTCAATAGCTGTTTGCAACTTTGCATTTTTATTTCCTTAAGTGGCTGCTTGAAATAACTGAATGTTTCACAGTTTGAGGGGATTCTTTGACTAGAGGTCATTCGGGGGATGCGTGGTCACTGCACTCTCCTGGTTGTCAGTGTTAGGTCCTGAGGCTGTAGCTATTGGCCAGCTAATGTGCCCTCTGCAAGGTGGAATCTGTATTTCCTAAATGTTGTGAGGGAATTAGTAGCTGCAATTGGTCTGTAATGGTAGACTCTATTAAGAGTCTCAACTGCAGCTGAATCATCTAACTGATAACATCGATCCACGATCAACCTTTATGCTAATCAGACAGACTTTCGGCAGACACTTGACACATTTTATGAATTTCAAATTATAATATGAAAACTTCAACACAACACCCAACTCAAAGGCGATTAAAAGCCTATAGCTACTTGCAGGGCTTTAACAAATTTCATCAAAATAACAAAAATAAAGAAGGCTCATCTTGAGGAGTAGCTGTTATCTCTGGAACTATCTAGAATATTGTACTTTCACTGGGACGATGCTGTTTAATCACATGAGTTTGACATATGCTCAGACTGTAAATAGTGAGTGAGTCATGTCATTTTAATCTTTGCACGGTCAAACGCGATTCATAGTTGGTTCCACTTCACCTGATACATATTGAGTCTACTCTGAAAGAGACAAAACCCTCTCAAGTGAGTGTATAAACCTTTTGGAGCATTATGGAGGCTTTTTAGAGTTTACCATTTCCATTCACCTCTCTTTTATTCATATCTTGTAAAGGCAAGTCAACAGTGACAAGAGAAACTTGGCTGTACTAGTATATGAAAAGAAACCCGGTGGCCTATTTAACACTGTGTGACTAAAAACAGGAAGTAAAAGCCTCTTTATTTTTCTGACATATGACTGAAACTCCCGCAGAGCCACAGGAGATATTTGACTGTCGTCACATATTGAGCAGACTCCTTCGACTGACAAATACACTTTGTACACTAGCTCTTTAACAGCTCGTGCCTGGAAAAGGCAAGATTGTTCGTGATTTAGCAATAACTTTGGGGTGGGGGTCTAATGTGATATATTCTAACAAATTAAGATTTGATGCAAAATGAGTGCACCTGTGCCCATGTTTACAGGGCGTCTCAACATCTTTGCAACATCAATACATTTCTCATGCAGCTCTATGAACAAGACATTCTTGCAGAGTGCCATTACGTTTGACATTTAGTTTCCTTTAGGACAGATTTGCCATCTCTAGCTAGGCATGCAGGCACTTTTCAAATACAACAATATGCTTCTAAGTTCTGTTTGTGCTCTTGGCTTTGAAATACTTACTGATATAAATTGAGTGGTCCACAAATACCAGACCTCAAATGGATCCCTGGTCTTCAGTTGCGATGCTCTCTTCTGGTAACTTTTGCTCATTTTACATTCAAGCATTCACGTGGTCCGCTTAACTTCAATTTCAGACTACTGGCTCCTGGTCAGTTTTAATTCACTGGTTGCTATCTCTTATAATTACGCCTCGAATTAACCATGCCTCCCAGCAGAGTCTTCCTTCCGCTTCTACCACCTCATTGGAACAAGAAGCATTTGGTGTTTGTCAAAGTCTGGCTCAGACCGCACACTCTCCATTCACAGGCGCTTTCAAATGAGATCAGAGCATCTGAGATTTAGATCCTTGATGATATTAGCTTTCCTGCCTCGCCCATCTCTCCTTCCCTCAGACTTTATTGGTGGATCCCTAAGTGGGTGCTTTGCCTCCGGCAGCGGAATCCATGCACAGCCCAAATTAAATTCCTGGGCCACAGATGCCTTCGCTGACCTTTTGGCTTCCTGATTTGAGTGGAGATGATTGAAGCATGCAGACAGGGATAATTAACCACCTTCAAATTACTCTACTATCCACATCTAACCCTGTACAAATTATGAAAGAGGCACAGCTCGACCTATTTGCTTTAATATGTAAGCGTCACACAAGAGCTGTCGTGGCGTTTGCTTTTTTCCCTGAGTATAAACCTGAGATCAGGAGAGATGTCCAGAATTTTATAGATGGCAATCTCCGACAGGGACAAGTTTTATTATCACCATTTTCAGTTTTATAGGGAGAGAACTCAGATAAAAACGGCGACACAATCGTTACCCCATCATGAAGTAACCTTTACAGATACGGATTCAATCTGCTATGCTTTCACAACCTGTGTAGACATTTTGGTAATGTGGGACCTGAACCATATTCCACCCCAGAGAGAATCCAAGAAGCTGATCCAAAGCCTTCAGGAGACCAAAACCACTGTCATCAAAGTAATCTTCAGTAAAAGGTTTGGGCACTATACACTGCAGTTTTACAAATCTGAATGAGGATGAAACTAAACAGGATAAAGGAGCTTGTTGATAGATTTCCACCTAAATATAGCACTTTGTATCTTATGATCTGTCTTTTAAGTGAATACATACTTGTACTTCTTTCCTTATGTGAACCTCTTCACTGACATAGTCATAGCTCACTGGTAAATGCAGAATATAGAAAATGCCAAATCTTTAATTTGTGTTGATCAGCAGGCATCCTGAAAGTGGTTGGAAGTGCAATGAATACCCAAACAGGAAGAAAAATTACATTGTTTTGATAGTTTGATTTGGGTCAAGGAGCAACATGAATCCCTTTAAGGTTTTTATCTTAATTGTATTTGAAAATCATTCTCAAAAAACAGTCTCCGAAAAACAGCGTCAGTGGATTATTATATGTTACAACCTGTTGGATGCACTGTTGCATTGGGTGTCTGTATCTAACTACATGACTCCATGTTCAGAGACAGTTTTCACTCTGCAGGCATGTTTCCCAGAATATATTTTTGTAAGAACTAGCACTAAATACTGTAGAGGGATCCAAAATCTTGGCACGCAGTCCTATCATGAAGCAAATTGCTGTGAGGGGAGGATTAAACTGGCAAATCTTGAAAATTCTTCAAAAGAAACACAGTAAGTGATTTTATTCCTTGTGATGCTATTTGTCAGTCCAGCACCTGTCTTGTGGTCATCAAGGCAAAACAAAAAACTTGAAAATATTGTCTACGTCCCAAGAACCTTACTGTCATAGAGCTCTACTGGAATCACTTCAAGTTATTGCTGCTAAAAGGTGGTTCGACAAGCTATTTATTTATGGGGTTCGCACTCCTTCTGCATTTTGGCTTAGTTTTCATAAAATAACGACACAGTGTGATATGTAATTAGCTGTCACTCATCAGGGGGTCGTATTGACCAAATTCTAAGATCCAACTTTGGACTTGTGTGATGCATTTTAAACATCCACTTCAATCTAATTCATCCAAATCAATTTAAAGTGTGTTGACTGAAACAAATAATAATGCCAACACTGCTGGAGTCAACCCCCCCCCCCAAGCCCTGCCCTGCTGAGATCCAAATGACAGAACAATGTTCCACAAACAGCGTGTGAGTTTACCTGAATGTGGCCTTCAGAATCTGTCCAGAGGTGCTCTCTTTTGTGTGGTTGTTGTATCCATAGAAAAGGTCTCCAAAGACGGTCTGGTTGGCAGGGACGTCTGTTGCTTCACTGCAGTCTACACCTTCAGTGCAGGCCTCAGACAGAGGCAGGCACGACCTCCCGTCAGGACCACGCTTGTAGTCCTCAATGCACCTGTAGGGGCAGGGAATTTCACTCATTGAAGTGGTTATATTGCATCTTTCACTAACTGTAGTTCTTACAGTATAAACATAAACGGTATGCCCAAATCAAACCAAGAGCATGTTCAACTTAATGTCTCAGAATTCTCCTGATGAGCTGTAAATTAAGCCAGATTCTCAATGGTCTACCATAAGACAGCAGGTGAGATTTAATATGCTAATGGAGGATCATAGAGCTGTTACAAGAATCAATAGTAATGATATCTGATCTGCACAGCTAAATCTTATTAAGTCTTGACTCCTGATCAAACCAGTGAGCGACAATTAAAGTATACACACACTGGTGTGAGACCACACAAATTACATCAGGCTCATTTCCTATAACACACGCTCATGTGGATCAGAATCAGAATCAAGTTTATTGTCAAGTAGGTTTGCACTTACAAGGACAAATTACTTGGTGTAGTTGGTGAAGACAATATAGATACATATACAGAATGTCCAGTGGAAGTCCATTAACTTAAGTGTAGCCTATTGGCCTTGCTCATATTCTTTTCCAATTTTCCTTTTTTTCAGCTCTATCTGTTATTTTCTTTCTGTACTTTTTTATGCCCTCTCAAACTTGACTTTTGGGAGACTTTTCTGATTAGTTCTGTTACTCTCATCGAGTCTCAGGATTGCAGTACAACTTCATGCCACTTCCACTGTTTACTTTTGGGATCAGCTGGTTGCCCTGAAGCCGGCTGGCCAGCCAACCGGAACAACAGATATCCCCGTTGAAATCTGTTGAAAAATACACAGAAAATGCAAAGATGGAAAAAGTAAGCTGGGTTGAGACAAAAGAGGCTTATGGAAGAGAGAAAATCTTCTGTACGCGAACCCTGAGGAAGCTTACAACTGCCGAACACTCCCCACACACTATTTTGAATACCTCTATATGTCCATTTGGTGAGAAGACAGCCATCAACCACAAGGACTGTGAGGACATGGTCTGATGAGACTTATGAGTAACTGCAGAGCTACTTTGAGTCCTGGCAGGTATTGGGTTAGCTGCTTTAGGATGACACTGATGGGCTCACAGAACGTATCACCCACGACATAAACATTTGCACCGACTCCATTGTTCCGGCCAGAACTGTAAAATGTGACTGAAATAACAAACCGTGGCTAAAAAATGACATCAAATGCTTCTTGCACAGTATGAAGAGTGCCTTGAGAGCTAGCGACAAGTAGGAGGTGTGAACAATTCAGAGAACACTTAAGACAATGCTAAATCAGGCAAATGACAATTACAGGAGTAGAAGTTCCAGGAGAAAAAGACGAGAGATGTCTGGAGTGGCATGAGGACCATCGCTGCAGGTGAGCCAACAGCAGAGAAGTTGTGGGCAGTCTGAGCAGGGCCAATTAACTGAATCTCTTTTTCTACAGATTATATTCCATGCCTGCTGCTAAATCTCCCACTGTCTGGTCTGATAACAGTCTGCAACCAACAGCTGCTAACCCCCCTCCACTCCCTTTGCAGCCCAATAACATCCTGTAAGAGCTCCTTACATTCCTCTGGCTGTACTTTCTACACTTTCCAACCTAACAGATGAGACTCCTCTCTGATAAGTCTGCGAGCCCGAATGGTGTGAGCGCCAAGGTCCTCAAAGCTTGCACACCCCACCTTTGCAGCTCTGCAGAGGGTCCCTGTGATGAGGACGATATCATGGCTCATTCCTGTGCCAAAGATAAAATATCCCAGTGGCTCAAAGGACTACAAACCTGTGGCACTGATGTCACACATCAAAAAGACCCCGGAGAGACTCATGCCAGATCAGCTCCGTCAGTGGTCAGACCCCTTTTTCAACCTGGACCAGCCAACTGTGAGGGTCACATTTATTTCTTTTTTTTGTCTTTTCCAGCACATTCAGCACCATCAGGTCGACTCTACTGAGTGAGAAGCCGACAACAATGCTAATAATAGCTCCCCTGGAAAAGCCCACGGAAACCGAGCTTGTTTGAAGCCAAGAGAAACAAAGCCACTCGTCTTGGCCATACATGAGGGGATAATGAAAAGAGATCAGGAATTCAGGAACAGTATGTGCTGTTTCGTCTTTTAGGATCGTGGGCATTGGCCACTTTCGCTAAGGAGGACTATTTTCATCCATCCTATTTTATGATCAACACAAAACTTTGATGGAAACTCGACTTTAGAGGCAAGTTCTTCAAATCTGTATGTTAACTTAAGTGATCAACACTGACTATATAAGCATGACTGGAATAAGACTAAAAGGAAGTATTTCTTGGTATAAAGTGGCATGTGGAGGAATGACTTTATAAAATGAGCAGTGATGGTACAGAACAAAAGTCATCACTTAGTGCTCAGTTCACAGCTCGGTCCGTACAGATCAAACTGTCCTCGCTTGAAACTGCTCAGGGAGCAGCAGGTGAAAGTGATGAATTTTAAATTCTCTACTTTATTTTGTTTTATAAACTTTAGATTTACTTTACTCTCTCAACAAATTCCCACATTTCAAAAATGAGTTAGAATGCAAAGACAGAATCCTCCCACTGATGTTATTTTGATATATTTGTGTACAACATACACCAAAGGAAAAGGAACCAAAGGCATGCAAGGTACAGAGACTGAAGTGGGGGATGGGGTGGGGGTAAAGAGAGGATAAACTTTCAGGGACTTCACTAGAAGACCTTCTCCCTCGCATACCAAATATCACAAAACTAATGCCAGCTGGGAAAGGAATTGGAGGATTAGCCACATCTGCAGTATTGGAAGAGACAACAACAAAAGGGTGTTGTTGAAAATTAAACGAAACAGCAGTTTGGATTACCAGCTTATAGAAAATTGACATGAAATACTGCGCCAGCAGTATGATGTATAATGGAAAGATGACAATGGCTTGTTGTGTTCAATTAGAAAAGTGCTGTTAATGGGAAATGCTGGTGTTTCATATGCAGAGATCATCAAAAATTGACCTTGACAGCTTTCCCTATTCAATGAACAGGCTTGTATGTTTGTAACACCAGTGTTTGGATGGCGACTGGCAGACATAGAGAACACCTCGTGCATTTCGCTCAGCTCTGAATAGTCGACAGTTTTTTGAAAAACCTGCATTCAGATTCATACTCTTGTCAGAGTAAAGCCTACTAGAATAGATAGCATGACTACATTACACAGGGGTAAAAGGCAGCAACATTTAGCATCTATGCTTCCACACCCTGCTTATCTCAGATGCATCTTAGAGTTTGCCGTCCGCTGCAAAGTGACAGATTTACTGTCAGTTTTCTTTCATCAAGAAATAAAATCTGATAAAAAAGAGACACAATTTGCCCTTTATAATCGCTCCTCTGCTCTAAAATCCTTTTTCCAAGATATCATCACAACAAATTCATTTCTTAATTTATCAATACATTTCTCCCAGACATTTCCTCAGTTTCACGCCGGAAAATGTTGATATTTATATATTTTTCTAGGGAAAAAATTTGATATTTCCCTGTTTTTTTCCTGGGGAATTTGGTGAGTGAAGAGAAAATCTGCCTCAGAGTATGGAGGTGTATATCAAAACACAACAAGGAGAGGAGAAAAGAGGAGGAGAAAGTGAATTCCTTACACACAAAACATCACATGGAGGGAAAATTTTGTTTTGGATGGATTTATTCTTATCTATTCGACATAAAAGTACCAATAATTGGTTGAAAATTATCTGCAAAAGGAACAACGTATCTAGGCGTGCTTTTCTTAAAAGCTGACAAGATCCAACATCCATAAAATCTGAAGAGTGCCGAAATGCCAGCTTTAAAACGCTTGGTGTCTTTTTTAGTGTCTCTGCTTTTCTTTCAATTATCTTTCTTTTCTTCTTTGGTACTGTCATGGTACATGTGCAACTTATTCAGCAAAGCCCACAGAATCATGAATTGACTATGGTAAACTATATTCCTGTGTAGGTTGAATACTCCTAATCATGTTCTGATCCCTGAATTTATCCAGAATCTTTCAAGTCCGCATCCTGATGCATCGCAGAATTAAGAGAATTTCCAAACCTCTGGCGGATAGCACACTGTCAGAGTCAATGGGCCCCTTTAAAAAAAAAAAAAAAAAGGCTTGAGGAACATTAATGTGTCGATCCCAAATCCGAATCTGATGGCCCATCTATGGGATGCAGCAACAGGATCAAAACAAGGAGGATCCTACAAGTTCCATGGGTTAGGTATTTACATGCCAGAAACCACAAGGCACCCGTAAAGGTCCTGTGTTTCCTGATGTTTTGGCAGCATGAGGGGGTGCCTATTACAATTTTAGGCAGGTAGTTTTAATGTTGAGACCGAGCGTGCCCCAAAGACATCAATTCGGGCTCCAAATAGAAAAGATCTGACTGACTTTGAACAAGAGTTCAAAGAGTGCCAGTATCAGAAGTATCACAGGATGCCAGAACGAACTGAGATCGATGTGAACGAAAAACATGTCAGTCCCTGTGACAAGCGGATCACTTTTGTAGCGAAAAAGAGTGACCGTGTTGTTCGTCACTTTATAGAAATGCATACATTTATGTGTTTGTCTTGTAGTTGAAATTTAACCAAAGTGTTACACAACTTCTAACTTGGGTTTAATCTACTGGTGAAGGGAAAAATACTCTCTTTCAAATGATTTAAGTCAATCTAAAACCAATGTTTTCCATGATTTTATATTAAGCATCCTGAAGGAGAGCAATATTTCATGTTACATCAGCTGAGGGAATGAGACCGGGAAAAACTTCTGTATGTCCAGCAGGTAGGTCCAACTTCCATGTCAATGACTGCAGTTTGGGGAATATTTCCTTGACTCCTAAACATATCTCTTCAAAGGGCTGGTTAATTTGCAAAATCCTGCGGGTAAACTCTTAGTGTTGCTAATGCGATAAAAATAAACTTAATTTACCTTTATCGTGCCTTGTCTGAACGCCTGTCACATTAATGGCGACAGGACTTGATGCGACAGAGCTCTAAAATATAATAATCACACTAATCGTGACCATGAGGTGCTGATGGCGTTCTTTCTTACCCACAGAACATCTGGATGTTGTAGAGCGTTGGGTCATCCTCTAGAGGGGCCAGCTGCTGGAGACACAGCTGCTCACATCCACCATTGAAGCCATCAGAGCAGTCGATGCCAATGTGGTGGTCATAACACCCGGTCCCATCCTTCATTGGACTCAACCCCGGAGGGCACTATGGGAGGAACAAGTGTTTTGAAATGACTGATGCTTGCAATTATAAACTCTCATTTCATTTGGGGACACTTTCTCAGGACTGCCTAAACTGTGAGAAGCTGCCACATTAACACTAATCCCTGATGGGAGAGGTAAACACACCCCATAACATCTGTGCCACAAAAGGCAAACAGTCGGATTTCTGTACCCATTAGTGCAGCCTGTGTGAACACCAAGTGTACTTTGTAAAGTCGCACGAGGCTAAATGTTTCATGGAAACATTGCTATGCTATCTGCATGAAGAACAATAAGAACCTGCAACAGAAGGATTAAACAGTTCTGATAAAGCAAAGCACAAAATTAGTGGAAAACTGATTGTTTGTAAGCCACTTATATGAGAAATTTGCTTCATAAACAGAATATTGGATTGCCAGTGAATAATTGATATATATATATATACCCTTTATAAATGTAAACAATTCTTTATGTGAATCAGTTGGGTTGGAAAACTCAGATTGTGTGAAACAGAATATTTTATTTAATCAATGACGTAAATGAAAGTTTGTGACGTGCCAAATCTAATCAAATTCTCAAGTCTTAATGCCATACAAGGTCATACTCTCTCGCACTTCCTGATCCCCCTAACGACTCATCTGTTTTCATGAAAATTGTATATTTTAAGCTTTGATATGAAAAATAATCAAATGGACTAATATCACATGGGGCATGACTGTTCAAATTCCTACTCAGTCACTGAGTGGGAACCCATGAATGTGCTAATGAGCTCCACCCACATCTCCGCCTCTCAGCACTTTCTCATAGTCTGTTTAGACTTAGCGAAACTCCCTCTGCTACATTCATATTTTAATGAACAAATGGCAGAAAAGTAATGATCTGAACCGTTCTCTGTTCTCACTGAGCGGCACAATGTTGTCATTTTAACATAAGATGCAGCAGCCGCCTGAACGTAATTCATTTTCAGATACCCACTAGTGCAGCTGCGTGGGTCTGTCTGACCAGAGAAGACACGAGTCAAGTCCTGAACTCAATCCTGTAGAAATGTTCTGGAAGAACCAGAATCAATCGGTTCAAAACAGAAAAACCTCCAACCAGAGTTAAAAACTGTGGTGCCCGGATGAATGGGCTGAAATTGTACCAAGCTGATGTGCAGGAGTTATTGCTGCACAAGGGGATCAAACCAGATACTGAATGCAGTTAATGTGTTCTACATTTTAATCACAGATATGCGGTATTGTTATTTTCAGTTTTACTTAGATCTACAGTTTTTTGTCACAATTATTCCGTTGCACATTTAATACTGAAAGCAGCGATGACATTTCAAGGAGCTACAATTATCTGTAATAAAATCTGTGGTTAATCTTCAAGAAATTCATTGAAAAACTCCAAATCCCTTTTCTTGTTACTGAGCCATGGGCACTTAATTAACAAGCCCTCTGCAATGAGGTGAGTTCATTAAGGCGCAGCGGGACCTGACTTCACCTCTGTTTCCTCCTTTCACAGCCTCACTCAGATTTGCCCAAAACTTCATTTCTTTCATCTCTTATACACCTGTCAAGTTAACTTCAAATAATTGTTTCTGTCAGCTCTTACTTCAAAGGCAACTTTGATGGAGTACATTTTAACAAGGCACAACTGCATCCACAACAGTGACTTGGCACTCGGCTGCTTTTAAGCGAGGATGAATCCGTGCCGGCTGATTTGTTATATCAGTCTACGGCTTTCATCAGAGTCCATGTAGCTCATTTAGCTAATGAAGCTCACATGGTTGTGGTCAATTCCGCTCCGGTTTTCAGCAGCAGGTACAATAATTTTGTTTAGTTAACAAATTGAGATCATTCTTTTTTAAGACACAGGAACATTTCTTGAAAAAAATATTCATAACCTCAAGGGGGAAGTCAATAATTAACAGTAGAAGTACAAGTTTTATTTCCCATTCTTAGTTTCTTCAGAGCCTTTCTTTCTTAAAGTCTTTTTTGACTGGTTGAACTATTGATTGAATCTTAAATTTTATTTTAACAGAAAAAAAACTACCATTAATGTCTTATTAATAGATAGGATTTATAATCAACATTAATATTCAATAAGTCTTCGTAAAGCCTAGTTTCTTATCTTAGATCACAGGAATACTCATAATCAGTTTAGGTAGAGCACCAGGTTAGCACATACAACTATATCACTTGGTCATTCATGAGCTAACTAACAGGTTCATGCATCCAATCAGATTCACATTGGTCAACCAGACACAAAAAGAACAGCCCCACCGTACTTCCATCCTGTGAAGAAATCTGAAATGCTTTCCTGGCTCACTGTGATCTCCAGCTGGATAAGTTTGTGGTTTGAACACTGTGCAAATAGATCTGAAATAACATGTAAGTTACCCCATTACTCACCTTGCAATGGAATTACCCACACCTAATAACTAATGTAAAAGTTTTTGGTCCTTCCTTGCAAAGAGTTACTCTCAAAATGTTCTAAATGGCGCTCATAAAAAAAAAAAAGAAAAACTTTCTGGAAGTTTGTGCAGGTGGGGACACGCATCTGTGGTGCTTTTCGTGCTGATTTGTGGCCTTGCTTCGCTCACTCATGTTTCCTGCTCACATCTTAGTCTCTCTCGGTGAGATGTGTGATGTGTGAGAGAGATATAAGGAAGGATTCACTTCTCTCTCGTTCCTCTGAACTACTTCAGAACTTCAGTTGTCTCGTCGCTCCTCATCTTACTTAAAGAGTAACTAATTAGATTTCAGGATTACTGCCATTAAAAAGTAATCTATTATCTTACTATGTTAATTTCTTTGCAAATTAAGAGTACTTTTTGTTTCACCAAGTAAAAACATCCCTTTGCTATTCCATAAAAAAATCTGATACTATTTACCTTTGAATGCACTGGCTGATGTTCCTCTTTAGCCAGTTGGAGGCTAATAAGAGAAACTGCAGAAGCAATTTCCCTTTTAATGCACTTTATCAACGATTAGGTTTACAAATAAACATAAAACCAAGTGTGGGGCTAAATACATACAGCTTAACAAGTTGTAAAGATTTTATTTATGATCTTAAGAGAGAAATGCAACGACAGTTGCCTGGTAGCATCTCCTTAACCACATAACCAGCAACGTTCATTGATTTCCCCTCAGAGTGGCAGCTTTAACTGAGCTGAAAGCAAGCCATTGTTGTTGTGTGGCAGAATCACAGATGCTGTAGATCTGTGCTTAGGCTGAAGGTGCTTCCAAGAATCTGAGGTAAAGTTCTTTTGCTGCGAACACTTCTGATCACCCAGGCAAAATTCATTTTTCAATTTATTTCACCCAGAGATTCTAAATAATATGAGAACTTGTACAATGTGAACGCCATCCTCTGTGCCATCACGTGTGAACTGATGTGTGCAGGACTGGCTTCCTGCTGAGCAGAGCATGTTTTCTTTTCGGTTTGGTTAGTGGCAACGGAACTAAGAATCTGATACAGTGATCTGTCAACAGTAACTTACTGCTTGTTTGAGAAAATACTTAGTAACAGATTACTTCTTTATTATCGGGTTGTACAAAAATTCTCTGAAAAGCCTCCAGCTGATTCCGAAAAGCAGCAGCGAGAGTTCTGAGAAGAACTAGCGGGAGAGATTATACTTCTCCAGTTTTAACTCAGTTTTGTTTGGTCTCCGTCAAATCCAGATCAGAATTCATAGTCTTACATATATAGCTCTTGATGGCTAAGCCTCAACTAATCTCAAAGATTACATCGTCCGGTATTTCCCCAACAGAACACACTACTCTCAGACTGCAGGCTACATGTGGTCCCCAGAGTTTCTAAATGTAGAATGGGAGATGGAGCCTTCAGTTATCAGGCCCCTGTCTTGTGGAACCAGCACTAGTACGGGTTCGGGAAGCAAAGCTCCACTATACTTAAGTTTAAAACTTTCCTATTTTAAAGCTTGAAAGCTTAAAGTATTGACGGCTCAGGTTCTGATAGACGTTTCTTCCTCTCCACTCGTGACTTGTTCATGCTCAGAATGGGAAAAGTTCTGTGCGATCCATTAACTTCTTTACCATGGCAACTTATTATGAAATAGCATTGTACAACTTGAACTAATTTGGCCTTTTATGAATTTCATTTGTCTGTTTTACAATTTGAATTATATTGAATTTGATTATAGTTGGATTGGATTGGATCTTTAAAGCCCCTTGAGATGACTATTGTTGTGAATTGGGGCTATATAAAAGGAAAGGAAACTCCACAATAACAGGCACGGGCTCATTGTCATGTATATTTGCGTTTTATTTATGCCAGTTGAACTTTTTATGACATGTATTCGTAGTAGTGTCTGTTCAAAATGGGGCCAAACGCTGAAGGAGAGGCCTTTGTGGTCCCTGGATAAATTGTTATTGATTTTGTCACTGAGAGAGAACATGGTGGCAAATGATTTATTACTGGTAATGCAAGAAGCACATGAGACACTGAAGCTGAACACATCTGTGGCACACAGTCTTTAAATCACAAACTCACTGAAGTCGGGGGATGTGTGGACACGTTTTGCAGACTGCAGCTTGCACACTAAAGTTATCGGCTGGTCTGGCTTCTGACACGTCAGAATAGTAATAACTCTGGGGTTTTGTCCAGTAATCCTTCAGATAATGATCATTAAGAATATGTGCCAGCTGGAGTCTGTGCACTGCTATCACTGGTAATTTCCACAAGCCTGGTCTAAAATCCTTGGTGAATCATTGATAACCCTCTGTACAAAACCGTGGCCCATTTAAACAGTCCTCAAATCCTCCCAAACTTTATCCGAATAATAATTTCTCTCGGTTGTTTAGATGGAGCCTCTGGCCATAAAAGATAGGGAATAATCCGGATGGAGTATTTTTTATCAAAAGGCCAAAACACAAGGCATGATTTGAAAATGTAGCGTTGAGGGGAATCATTGACATCAAAAATGCAATGTGTGTATTTATCACTTAATCTTGCAGTCTGAAATAACATGTCTCATAGTAATTTTGTCCAGTAGCTAAAGATGAGAACCTCACTATATATATCACAATGATTAAATCCCCTTTGGGTTATTAACAATAACACTTACAATTCTGACTATTTCCTTTTATATTCATATATCCTTCAAAAAGCAGAAGCAACCTGAGTTAAAGCTTCCATATTGTCAGTAGCTGCAGGTCAAGGAAAATTCTAAAGGCTTGTTTTAAGGACTGCTGAAGTGAACTGCTCTCAGACAGCTGCACAACCTCCATCATCAAAGACCTTCATGGGGCTCAATGGCAGCATTTCAACATATAAAAAGTCTTTGGACAGACATACATGTTTTAATGTCTCTGTGCAGCTAAGAGTGATATTTTTTCTTTTTTTTTCCAAATATTTCAGAGAATTAGGATCAAACTAGTTTGGTTACATAACAAACATCATTTACAAGAAATACAGAACATAATGACAGACAGTTTAATGGAAATGAGTGGCTCAATCAAATAGGATGCCAAACAGAGAAAATACCTACGACTTAAGTAACAGCAACATGCTGAGTTGCGACCGTACACTGACGATTACAAAAGGGGTCTTTAAAGGTAAAGATAATCATCATTTATCAGAGATCATTCAATAACCGGACAGTGACTAAGAGTGCTGTCTGCTCTGTTTTAGAAGAAGTACAAAGCCCGCTGTGGAAAACCCCTTGAACCACCATGGCTTTTAATCCTGTTTCTTAATGGAGATAAATTCCTGCAGTGGTTTTGAGGCTTAAGGGAATCAGCACTGTGCTACTGCCAAACACTAACAAATCCCTGTGAGAGGAGTTGGATAAGCTATGCACTTTTCAAATTTGTCTGATGGGCAAATCAGTAAAGATGTAAAATGAGCGAGGACCTAAACAGTGAGATAAGAAATTCCCAATAAAATGACTAATGCATTTTTAAAGGGATCTAATGAAGAACTTATAAAAGGTTTTGATTCACTTAGCTGTCTTCACAGAAAAATAGATTAAAATTATTTAGTCCACTCTGTGTGTGTGTGTATTTTGATGTATCCAGTGTCTATATTGTGGAGGAAATATCTTATTAATTTACTTAGATTCAATATGTACCACTATAACCAATCTGAGGCTGTCCCCAACTCTCTTAAATGAAACAAAAATCTAACAACACTGCTGATACTAAAAACTGTATACTGAAGGAGGAAGCCATACATCAGCTATAAAAGGGCCGGCAGGTTCTCTGGGCACAAGCTCATCTTAGATAAACAGAAAAACGTCCCATTGTCTGAGGTCACATATGACTTCACGTGTCAGCTGTTTTTTAGAAAGGAACTCCAGGCTGTTGTAAGAGAAAAGTACAAAAGCCAGCAGTTGTGATGGTGTGGGAGACTTATGTGTGAGGGGACCTTTCATGCAGAGGTGTGAAAATTCAGTCAGACTTCAGTAGAAATTCCTCAACACCATGAGACCATACTTGCATGTTATCTTCAAATGTTGTGGGACTCTTCTCTTAGGTAAGCAAGAAAATGAGGCAGAAGCTTCTTGCCCAGGCTAGAAGTGCAATCTCTAAGTAATGGTTAACCTTTTAAAGAATAAATCTTAAGTCACATCCTGATGTTTTCTTACTGTGACCAGCAGACACTGAAGACATAATGAAAAACAGTGACAAATTCAAGTCAAGTATAAGCCTATCAAACAGCTCTTAAATGCCTTTATCTCAGATAAAATTGGCCAATGTATTCTGATTGTGGGAGGTTTTTTTTCAACCTAAGATAATCTGGTATGCAACCATCTTGTGACAGCAAAGAGCTGATAAGCAAGTAATATGAGGCAGGTGTGGGGTGGGGCTATATTAACAACAATACAATGTCAAATCTTCACTTTGCAAATATATCTTTGACGTTGTATTTAAGTTAGAAATATTGTTAATTGAAACTTTAATCATAAATATGAACTTAAACTAGCTGTTTATTTTAAAAACAGTATTCTTTTTTGGGTTTAAAACTTGTGTTTTATGCCTCAACTAATGCCAAGGTTCATCCCAGAACCTCATTCCACTCAGCAAAGTAAAGACACTAGAGTATGGAGGAAACATCAGGTCGGAGGGATGCGTGGTACCTGTAGAGAAAAGTAGTGTTCTCTGACTCTGGATGTTTCTGTTAAAGGATTCCTGCAGCTGACTAGTTTCACCATCATACCGATCAACGTATCACTGAGTGTTGAACGCAGACGTTTGTTAGCTGCAAAGCTTTTATAAGCGTGTTGAACTTTATTCTCCTCATTAACTGAGTGATAAAAGTTTAAAGGCAGAATTTCTCAACTCAAGGAAGCCTCGCACACATCACTTGGAAACTGTCTGCTGAAGTCTCACTTTCAGTTTGAATTTTCCTGAACTAATGAGATGGCGGCACTTTCTCTGCTCTTTATGACTCTGTAATCTTAAAAAAATCTCATTGACCAAAGCTGATGTCAAACGCTGGGCACAAATTGCTATTAATCATCTAACAGTACGGGCTTGCACTAAAAAGCACGCAAATGAATCGCAGAATTATGGTCACTGCTTAATTAAAGAAAAAACTGCCATATTGTTGCCAATTCCACAACTTCTTTGTTCACTAAATAATTTATGAAAGATTGTTTTTAGTTCATATTTGATGAGGGAACTTCATGCTCATTAAATTTAGTATTAAAAGACAACATGCTTAACTGAGCAGACCCTCTCCATTGCAGTTCTCCTACCCCTTTGTTACCAATAATCAAAAACACAGTATCTGTGTCGGAAACACTCTGACATTACTGTGGCCTTACGGTACAAATAGGTGGATGGGTAAGAATGGTGTTTTCATCATTTATACTGCACCCCATAAGAATCCAGAACCTATTTTTCCTTATAGAAAAATGATAGTGAACATAAAACAGACCAAATTGACCACATAGATCACATTTACCACCACCAAGTGTCACAGATCTGTAATGTTACAATGTTACATTGCCCATTTTCAGTTCATATATTTTACTTTCAATCATTTGTTACACCTGTGTCACCATATGGGGTATACACAAAATATACCAAACAGTGAAAAATCATGAAATGTAAGATTTCCAATAAGAGTCACCGGTTTATTTGGCTTTAGTGGCAAGGCTGGTGATTCTACAAACACTTCATTCCCAAGTAACATCCCCAAAACAAGTAGTTCTGGCATTCCAGTGGCATTGCTACTAAGGTCCCAGCATGTAATCTAGAAAAAAAAAATTATGCTGCCACCATGAAAAGTGGGGTTACAAAAGGTCGAGCTGTAAGTACTGATTTATACAGAAGCTTCTGTCTAAACACCTGATGAAAAATGCAGTGACCCGGGGAGAGAAAACATCAGTAGTGACAAACTAATGGGCTCCTAGTCCTCTTCAGGGTTGAGTTCTAGTTCTATCTCTGCCAGGTATTGAATCCATTCAACACTGCTTAGTGTTCTAAAATGTGATCCAAGTCAAGATTGTTTTTTGCCGCCTAAGGGGAAGTACAGCAATACAAAGTGAAGAATCAAAGTGCTATAGCCAGCAACAGAGAGTCTGATGCTGTTAGGATTTATTATGAAAAAGAACCAGGAGATGGGTGAGAGGTGTGTATTCTGTTGTTATCATGCTGTGTTGTCTATAACACAGACTTTAGATCTGTGTTTGGAGTTGGACTCGTATTGTGCCGTGGCACTGTGTGAGCGTTGATCTTGTTTAAATTGAGATAGAGGATTAGTGCAAAAGTTAACTATCTAACAAAGGTTACAAACAGCTTACAAACTCTGTCTATCTCCAAAGTACAGGGCTGAAAAAAAACAAACACACAGCATGGAAAGAAAAGCTCTAAAACACAGCGAAACAGCAGTACTGACCAACATTACAAGAGCTGCTCGGACGGTGATCATTTATCGTCCTCGTTCCATCTTGCTGGAAATCTGTTCTGTCAACAGCATCTTTGTTTTCCGCAGTTTTGCAGTGGGAGACAAGTGACAAGACTAAACTAATTAATCTCACAATAATCCTGTGATTATTACGCTCTCACTTCTACAGGCGTCACATGCTGCCTCTTCCCAGGAGTGCAATACATCAGCGAGACAGAGCGGGTCGGTCAGTCGGCGCCGACCGCCAGCCTCAGCCGGATCACACAAGAGGAGATATTAAACGCAGACAGAACAGCTACCGGCAGCTCCAAATCAGACAAGGTGTTAATTGATTAAAGTGGAATCACATCGCTGGGGCCAAGCCAGTTTACCACCCTGATTAGACGGATGAGAGGCTCATTTATAAGCTCGACAGTCGAGAGATAATTACTAAAACCCACAGTAATATACGCAATGCTAAGTGAAAGCAGTTCTGCACAGTGATGGGCAGCAGTGGGATGTGTGTCCGTGTGGCTGAAGAACAGTGGCTTTCCTAACGCGTCTCATCCAAAGAGAACACTATTCAATCTGGAAACAGCATCACGCACCGATGTAGTTTAAACTTTTTCTCATCAAAAAGAAAACAAATGGAATGGCAGATAAAAGCTATGCATGCGTCTGTTAAAACAAAGAGAATGATAAACTTTGGGAGAGCAGCATGGCCAGGAGCTCAGAGATATGTTGACTGATCTCACTAAATGCAGGGAATATCTCCCCAACATAATTGCTATGAGCCTGTTTGCAGGTGATACCACGGAGCCTCCTCTGTTTGTTGTGAGAAACAACAAAGTATCGTTATGATTCACATCCTAATGGAAATTTGCTTTTAGTTGATCTATTTGAACTTTCATTTTTTAGTATTCAAAGTATTGCTTTGTAGGTTGAAGGTCCCAAGATGCAGAGTTTGTGCAAAAGAGAATCAAATTCACTACAAGTTATCATTGACAACAACTTTCCTCATAAATACATGAATTACACATGCTCTAATCTCAGACAGAATTTCCATGTTAAGCAGATAAATATCAAGCTGAATTTACAAACTAGACTCATCGAGTCTTCTCTCATTATTTACGAGCCTTTTCGAGCGTCCGGAAGATTCGTTTTTCATTTAAAACTAATTTCATATCCGGACTCACACATCTGTTCAGTTAAAGTGTGCGTAGGACTGGAATCAAACTTAACGTCTCGAGTCAATCTAGACTTCTCATGGACATTTGTGTGTGAAAAAAAAAGAAGCACACCTCTCTCAGTTAAAAGGTTTAATATGTCATTAGATTCAAAAAGAAAAAATGTGGCGTATCAGCCTGTGGCATTTGTTCCTCAACAAAAACTGAGCCAAAATGAAGCGGTGTGTGAAATAACAAGTACACGCCCATGATTCGGTCGCTTGTGGAGCCATCTTTAGCACTGATTTCTTTAAGTAATCGCATTCTCTATTAACTTATCAGTCACATAAATGGTTGTGGAGGAATTTCGTCCCACTAGGTCTTGTTGCTTGTTCAGATGCAACTTGTCAAACCTGAGCTTTGTTGTCATGTTCCTTTAAGAAAGAAGAAGCTTTCTCCTGGCAAACCTTTAGAAAACAAAATAGTTATTCAGTCTTTTCTAATTCTTTTCTAATCCCAGTTTAGTTGTTGTTTAATATGTAATATCACACATGCACATATGCTGATCCTAGATTAATAATGCTTTGGGGAATTGTTAAGTGAAAACTGTTTGTTGTATTTGGTCAAATCAAATCAAATTTATTTGTATGGCACATTTCATGTACAAAACAATTTAAAGTGCTTTACGTAAAATAAAAGCATTGCAGCAGGGAGTGTAAGAATAATTAAAAAGACATAAAAGAATATAAAGAGAAACAAATAAAATAATTTAAATGAATTTAAAAACAAGCAACAGTCCAGATAAATTAAAAGATAGCGTGCAGATTTCATGCATAGACACATGAGAAAAGAAATGTTTTTAACCTGGATTTAAAAATGTCTACATTTGGTGAAAGTTTAATCTCCACTGGCAGTTTGTTCCACTTGTTTGCAGCATAACAGCTAAATGCTGCTTCTCCATGTTTAGTCTGGACTCTGGACTGGACCAGCTGACCTGAGTCCTTGGATCTAAGAGCTCTGCTGGGTTTATATTCTCTGAACATATCACAGATGTATTTTGGGCCTAAACCGTTCTGGGATTTGTAAACCATCAGCAGGCTTTTAAAATCTATTCTGTGACTGACTGGAAGCCAGTGTAAAGATTTTAAAACTGGTGTGATGTGTTCAGATCTCTTAGTCCGGGTTAAAACTCTAGCAGCAACGTTCTGGATGAGCTGCAGATGTTTAATGCTCTTTTTGGGAAGTCAAGTTAAAAGAGCATTACAGTAATTGAGTCTACTGGGGATGAATGCATGGATGAGTTCGGTATATAACATAGACTATTAATGCATATCTCATGAATTCTATGGTGGATTTTTAGTGTTAAAAAATGCACTTAATAGTGGCTGAATCATAAATAAACGTTTCTCTGTTCTCCCTCTGAAAATGTGTCATGGCGCTCTCATAACTACTATTTCCATATGATCGGACATGTTGTCCAGCTCCTTTTTAACAGACTTCTACTTGAGTGCAAAGTCACACATTAATTCTTAAGATTACTTTGTGGCTGTGGCGGAGCAAAATGATCATGGAGAAATGATTGGAAGGGAAAAATATCAGGAAGAAACAACTGTCAGCACGTACACACATTCACTTTGCTCTTCTTTTCACAAAAATATTACAGTATCACATGCTCAAGGAATGAAAATAAGCTAAGAAATAATTCACTTATTTATTGAATACAGAAGAAAAGCCTCATGAGACCTCAAAGCATTAAAAAGAAATCTTTTCTCAGCTTTTTTTTTAATCTTTGGGACACTAATTTCATCTGTTGTTTAATTTGACACTTTCGGCAAAGATTTGGCACATGCTGCAACACAAAGAAGCAGGATTCTACCTATAGATTACAAAAGAAGCTGTTGTTTAAAATCACAACATAACCATGAAGTAAGGAAGGATGTCACAAGAAAATGTCAGCAGGTTTCTGGTGCTTCTCTACAGGAGGGAATAGCATTAAAAAGAAAAGTCTCAACTAAGCAAAACAGATTTAGATGCCCCTTAGACCGGGCTAAGAATATCCATGGTGTAGGATGAAAATTGGACGGATATGTCACTCCCAATATTTCTGTGCAAAGTTGCAATGTCGCAACTTAAAGGTTTCCTTTCAGAGAATTCTCCAGACGCATTAAGACCTGGGGCGTGCATGCAGATTCACTGATATGTCACATCAAATTATATTAGGACAAAGCAGTATCAGGATGAACCTTAGGTAACACAGGTTCCAGCTTCTATCTATTACAACAAATGCTAACAAAAGAAAGGTGCTCCATCGACTGATAACTGAACTACAGTCACTTGAGCAACACTGGAATATCACAGAAAGGCAGTGCTAGTGCAGCAGTCGTACATTTTAGATAAAATGCACTCGTTTGGCCCGGACATTGTCTCTTCCTGACCAACAGTTTGATGTTTTAAAAAGTTACAGGAAACAACAGAGATTTTCTTGACCTTTTTTCCTTCTAAACTGCAACACTAAGCTTTGAAAAAGCTCAGAAGATTGAAGCGTTCTCTTTGGTTTACTTTAAGTTTTTCTTTAATTATCTAAAGCAGGGTTGTCTGAAGCACTTGTGAGTAGCCGATGCCTTATCTGAACCAGAACTAGGCAGAAAACTCTGTTTGGAGAATTAGGGGAGAAATTCTAACGGGGCAACACAGTTTGGAGTTTCTTAGAATGGGTCCACAGTAGAGTGAATTTAGGACATGTGTCAAAATAACTCCAACCTCGAAAATTCCATAGCGATTCAAGTAAATGCTGATTCGGTAAATTGGACACTGCATTACTTTTGCATCAGTTATTGACTTTGTCACTGTTTTCTCAACTGAAGACTGTCTGGGTTGCTCTGCTTCGGTGCATGCGCGGCGGCTGAGCAAAGGATCAGTCAGGAGCCGTGTCGGACATGTTGCCGCTGGATATTTCTTTTAAAGACTTAAAACATAATACGTAGTTGTGCTTTTCCAGGGCTTTCAGTTATACTAACTGTCTCACAAAAGGTTGATAAACTACCATGCATTCAAGGACGCAAAGCAACATGGATCACAACTGAGAAAATAGTAAATATCTGTCTGAGGTCAAAGTCACAATAAAGACATTTACTGAAGTCGCTGTGAAAGTTTTGAGGTTTAAGTCGTTTCACACGCTGAAAAAGTGCTCTTCTGTGGCCCTGTTGTGTGTCGTTTTAGCTGAGTTCTCACATCAGAGTTCCACTCTCCTTTTTAAAACTCATTTGTTTGCTGGCTAATGCAGGTAAGACAATTGCAAAACAATACTTACACAATCCACTTGAGAATAAATGAAGTATTACTTAAAAGTTGTTATTAGAGTTTATTTAAATAACTGAAGTAGCTGCTGAATGGCAAGAAGCCAAAAAGGCTTTCAGTTCTGAAATCTCTGAAACTAAAATCTCTTAAAGTTCTACTCCGGCAATTAAAAATCCTCCAAAAACTGTGTTTCTGCCAGGAAAAACAAGTCTGTCGTGCCTTTAAATTGACCCAGGATATGACTTCCCTTACCTCCTTCTTGTTCCATGCATGGGAAAACAGAAATATGCTAATTTGTTCCTTCCCACATCTCCAGCAGGTGTCTCTGCTAATGACCAGTTTTATATCATTCATCTTTTAATTTATGTAACCAAAGTTTAATGACTTTGTGTTCAAGAAAAAAGAAAACTAAATAGAATAAAAAAAAAAAGCCATATATGAAACAGAGAGGGATTCTTACAAAAGCTGAGAGCAGCCCTGCCTGAAGTGATTTATTTTGAAGGCGTTATCTCAAGATCACAGGTTGATGACTCTGTTATCTCAAGATAAGCTTGTTTTTGTGAGAGAGTGAATTTATCCAGTTTACTTGGGAAATGTGCCAAATGTTTTCTCAAGATCACGACAATAGCAACCTGTTACCATTAACACAAGCTTTGGTTTCTTGACATCACCAGGTTATTGTGGTGAGCTCAAACATTTGCGATTTCTGTGTTAATGTCTAATATCTGGGGGGGGGGGTCTATAACACATATAAGTGTAATTATCTTTGTAAGTTTGTTAGTAATGCAGACGGCGGCATCTGTGGGCATGGATAAGAGTCTAACAACCCCCCCACAGTTCGCTGAGTGCTCTGGCCCCTCTCTTGGCCTTGCCTGTGCTGTGTTCTGCATCTAGCCTGTAATCTCTGTATACTCAACACAAAAAAAAAAAACAATGCACTGAATGCAGATTCTGCTCAATATAGCACAGGGGGACGTCGAAAAAAGTAACAATGATGAGACAGCGCTGACTGCCCTGTTACTACCCCGTAAGACTACCGTGACAGTAAGTGAAGTCATGACGGGTGGTGCAGCTCGTGTTTCTTATGAGTGAGCGGCAGGCTGAACTACTCATAATTGATATTTACTCATCATGGCTAATATATCATCACCTCATTGAACTCAAAAACATGAATACTGATGAAGATCACATTCATTCAGTGCACGTTGTGTTATGATGGGAAGAACATTGTCTGCTGCAGAATAGTTCTGGTGATTCCATTCTAACAAAGGCAACCTGAACTATTACATGGTGTGATTCTCAGAACCATTAGGAACGCTGTCGCATGGAAAGAGTTTGAAATCTACTTTAGAAAGTCTTGTAAAAGCTTAGACTTTCACTGCTCCTTTTCACCTTTTAATTTCGAGAATAAAAAAAATTTGCATGTCAGCTAAAAGGTAACAGCTTTAGTGGGATGACATATCTGAAAAGGGCAGGAAATGAATATCCTCATTTTATATTACATCTTGCGTTTCATGGCTGGGAAGAATTAGTCTGAAATCCAGCTCCTACCTTCAATTAAGCAGTCTTTGAGCCTTTGTAATTAAAGTCAGAAGACCAAGAGAGACATCAATAAATGTACTTTAACATGGTACATTTATTGATTCCAGTGCTGCCAAAAGAAGAATTTACTTATCTGTGCAAATGTTACTGCCAACATAAACAGTTGTTTTGGAATCCTGTCTTCGCACTAACCAATAAATGACGTATTGTGCCATTAAAAATCACCTCATAAGGTGTTCCTCTCCACTTGAGATGCATTACATGCGATAAGTATACTGCAATGCATAAAAAGCATCTTCCCAGACCACCTGAAAGGCTCTGCTCAAGTGTATCAAAGCACTTGAAAAGAAATTAAATTGTAGGGTAGAGAAGCAAAACACTGGCAAAAGGTACTAAGACTCTCAAAATAACAAGAATGTTATCGTTGGACTCCCCAGCAGATGGAGAAGAAAATAAACCGGGCTGGTATATTTCCTGGTTGCTAAGCACCACCTGGAGGTAATGAATGTGTCGGTCTGAGAGGGATGTGAGAGTCACGCTTCTGTCTGCTCAGAAACATGAGAGAGCAGGTTTGCTGCGTGTCCTTGATGGGGGTGACTGTGGCCTGCAGCAGATATATGACCATGAATATTCATACATGTACACAACTTCAACACTGATGACCACAACAGAATATTCATAAAGCCCTTTTTTTAGTTTTATAACTTTAAGTAAAGTAGTCGTGCATTTGGGCGTGATTTCAAGAGTCCACAAGAGTTTTCCTCTGCTGGAGGTAAAGGTGATCCTGTGCTCTTGTATTCTGCATATCATAAGGTTTTTTTATTTATTTTTTTTAATCATACTGTAATACTTTGGATTGGATTTTTTTTAAGTTTGGTAAAGGTCATTTTTCTGCTACCGACCTATATACAGCAGTTTTTTAGTTACAGTTTTATGAGAGAAAGGTGACTCACCACACATCCGGTGGAATCAAGCTTTCGATCAGATATGCAGCGGAAGTTGCGGCTGCAGCCTCCGTTGTCCTTGGTGCAGTCTCTGACAGGTCCAAAAGAGTCCAGGAGAACCTCCAAGGAGTCAAAGGATGAACTGATCATTAGCTCCTCTCTGCAAAGATAATGAGAAGTGAAAGCAAAAGGGCGTTGGTGTTAAGTGCACAGAATGGCTGAGTGGCATTGGAATCATTATCTGTAACACCTAAAGCTACACAATCAAAAAATGCACTATGAATGTTCGATAGCCCCTGAGTTCCACTTAACTCCATCATGCTTTTACTTCAGGAGCAAAATTGCTGTGTTTGAAATCGAGTAAAAAAAAATGTAACAGATCTCATGAAGACCTCCATTTTGACAAACGTACTCATCCAAACTTACATCACTAAGTAATACTGCTGATGCAGAAATCAATTGCCTGTATCATAAGTAAGGAATAAAAACCACAACAAAGAAGAAAAGAGCTTAAGAAAAGCTTTTTCAAAATTGTGGGTCTGAAATGACTTCCGTTCAGATTTGCAGAACATTTCTGTGTCACAAGGCCAGCGCAGAGGAGAATCATCCAGCATGACCATCTTTACCTGCGCCCAACTCCAAATTTGAATCACATGTTTGCTGTATCTTGGAATGAAGAAGATGAACCTCTTGTTCTCACATTTTGCTTTGCAATTAACTTACATTCTAATCTGTAATTTCATAGTTGACTTCCACTGAAAAAAAAAGACCATTTTTTTTTCTGCTTTTCCGGTACTTCGTTTAATATTCTACATCCTGGTTAGGAAATAAGACTTCTTTAATCTTGTTTTGCCATTTCTATTTGTACTTCTATCAGTTTGTCACTGAATGCAACAGAATGCTCTGCCATTAGAAACATAAACCTAGGTTATAAGTAGTCCATATCGGCAATACTTCTTAACATTGTCTGCTAAAAATCAAAGAAACTGATCAACAGCAGAGCCCAGGGATGATCGTGCAGATCTGAGAGAGGAACTGCAATTGTGAATTTCGACACGTCTCCTATATGGTCTCCCAAATGTGTCAAAATTTACATGGGAATGGCAGCTCAAAGCAGTAGGACAGATCCTAATGTTAAAAGGTTTTTTTTCTTTATCCATGACTAGTCATTGTCTTACCTGCAGTAGACAGCAGTCATAGTGCTCTCTGTTTGGATCATCAGAAGCTTTGCTGATGGGTGAGCAAAAGCTAAAAGCTTCTCAGAACAGGGCCACTAGAAAAAACTGAAAACAACTCACACCTGAAATATTTCATGGCGGTTTAAGCGAACGCTATATTGTGGGCATTTACATGTCATTGATTACTCATCGGAATTGAGTAAGGAACTTCTTTTAGGAAAAAAATCCCTTAGAGACACACCATGGTGAAGAGAGGAGTAAAGCGGAGCTGAGTTGCTCACGCAACGCCCTCATTTCAGTTGCTAAGAGAAAAAAAATGTAAACTTATGGTTTAAAAGGAAAGTGTTGTAGTGTAGCTCTGTGAGATTTTGACCTGCTAAAGGTTCATTAGGGTCAGAAAATCATCTTGAACTTATGAAAAAGGGTATAATGTGTTTCTTTGAATTAAAATTCACATAATAATAGATGTAAGAGTTTTAAGTTGTAAGATGTAAAATGTATTTTCTTGTTCAGCCTATAGATGTCTCTTCAGTCTGCATAGTATGAATGTATGCAGGTGAAAATGTTTTCTGTGCAACACTGTTAATTCATCCAGTTTCCTTCCCTCTCAGTAAAGTTAGAATTCTAAAAACAATGGAGATAATGGAGATGATTTAGCAGCCGATTAGCATTGCCTTGCTGTCAGGAATATGCAATTTGCTCCCATTAGTACTGCTAAGTTATTATTCCTTCGATATCATATTCCATTCGAACATTTGAAAGAGCCACTCTGAAAGTGTGCTCCTGGGTTTCAGCATTCTGCTTTGGAAGATATTTTGTGGCACAAAAGATATTTTTCTGGAATTACTACCACCTGCATGTTTTAAGCATTCTGTCTAATCGCCATGAGAAAGGCTACGACTTTTCAAAGCCCAATTACTATGCAAAGTAGTAGAATTTAGAGATAAAACATGCAATGGATTCATCGCTCTAACCTAGCTGTGAGCTGTTGCTTACTGTACATTTTTGTTCAAGGTCAACAAGGGATCATCAGACAGAGGGACAACACTTAAAAGTACTTGAGATTGGTGGTAATAAACAAAAGCGAGCGGACCCCAGTTTATCCATCTACATTATTGTAGACTCTTTAAGAGGAGGAATAGAGCCACTCATTATAAATAAAAACTTAGAACTAATAGTGCTGCTTTGAACCTTGCTTTGTTGGAGAAAATGATGAGCTCTCTCACAATATAAAAAAAAAAGAGGAAAAAGAAAAGAAAATCTGTTAATTTTCAGCTAGAAAAGACAGCAGATTCTCTTCCCTCCCAAAGTAAACTTGATGTTATCTTGCAAACCAATTTCTCTATTATAATTGCCCACTGCTTTGTTGTCATGTATTCTGAGGGGGCCTACTGAACAAAGCCTCAGAAGATGATGAAACTTACAGAAAATGTGAATGCTAAATTACTGTGGCACTCTTGTTGCAGTCAGTACACATCCACATCCTGTGTGCAAGACAATTTGCCATTGAATATCCTACCAGAGGGGGAAAAGGGGGTTAGAGTTTGGATGTTGATTCTGAGGCTACAGCAGCATTCGTTCAAATAAAATATGATCACATTAGAAAAACAGATCCTCACACTGGCCATTTTGCTATTCCAAGATCAACACATTTCATGCTCATCTGGAGAGTGCGACAAAAGAATATCAAAAAAAACAAATGAAGAAAACCAATTAACGGTTTATTACCATGGGAACATAATTGCATCTGGCACATTCCATGACGGTCTCACAACCTTTTTAATTTAGTTTATGGAAATATTCTGGCCTGACACACAAATATTGCATTTACATTTGGTTTTAGCATGTGACCGTATCTTGATATATGATGCATATAATTGAATCTCCAGGTTTTGCTTCTTACAAAAAAACAAAAAAAAACATGTATTTGGATTAGTAAAACAACACATCAATTAAGCTGATTTAGGACTTTACTGTATGTTATATTGTCTCTCTCTCTTTCTTCTTTTTTTGTTCCTTCGCTGACAAAAGGGATCGTTTCAAAGGGCTTGCTTGAAATACCAGAAGAAGTGGAATTTCTTCCAACTTGGGGGCATATTTCAAGACAGTGTTGCAGCATGAGCCAAATCAGCTTCTGATGAAATGTAACCCTCTGACAGAAATGTGCATATTCTATGCTCTGCAGAGGCTGTCTCCAAAAATTTACATTAATATTCTTCCAATTTTTAAACTTCTCCAACCTTCTGATTCTGACATGCATTTCGATGCGCTAATGCATCTCACCACAGCGTATTCCCTAGGGCCTCAAACATTAGTATGTCTGGCACACCATAGTACTGAAATTATGTGTATTAATAAATTCCATAAATGTAAATGACATGCCACCAGGTTGGGTTAAAAGTAAACATCAAAAGCAAGTAATATAAGAAACTATTGGACTATTGGAAAGCTTAAATGCCAAGTTATGCCCTGCAATGATGTGTAATTGTTATTCTTAAAGATAATTGCTACATATGTTTGATGTTCAAATGGAAGATGTCCAGAAAAGGACTCACTGCAATCACATCAGCTCGCCTTTCATAGAATATAAGGAAAAATACATGGGTTCAAAATCACTATAATCATGCTCTGAATATCATCTCAATGTAATGCCAAAATAAGGCAAAATGCAAACCTGAAGGAGATAATTCTTCCAATCACTTCAACCTCAATGACACCTATTTATCTGTGTACCAAGGAGCAAGGTTGTTACAAATGATGATCAAACACGGAGGAATGCGGATCAAAAGGAGTGTAAATCAGCATGCTTCAATAAGGAAGAAACAATGTTTCCTCGTGGCCCCTGGGGAAAGCTGAGGAAAGCGCTCATCAGATCATAGATCAGAAGAAAATGAGATATTTACACAGCAGCTTGAAGAAAGCTGCCAAATGAAAATAAACTGTTGGAATAACAGCTAAAACTGAAGTGTTTAGACTTATAGTCGGGGGAACAATCACTGCAAAGGTGTGCCTAAAACGAGAACATTTCCAGTTAATTTGATATGTCAAATTACAGCAGTTCGTAAAAAAAGAAATAGGTGCTTACAGAAATAAATTTAACCTGCAAAAACAAAAAGTTTGTCTGTAGTATCCTCAGAACTTTGAGCTTAGGAATATTGACTTTAGAATTATTTAGACACCTCAAAGTAAAATATGATACAAATACACATTGAATCACTTTCTATACATTCTTCTCATTTAAAACTTAGTGAAAATAATTGCCTTTGTTTGATGTGTAATCTTGACAAGCATTACTTATTATTATTATTTAAAAAAAATAGAAACTGGTCCACACTTATATAGCACCTTACAATCTTATCTAGGTTCCACAAACCACATTCTAATGTATTTCACCCATTTGCTCACACACTCACACCCATACAGTACTTTGAATTTATCTTTGCACTCCATAAATGTAGCCCTTTTCTCCACAAGTCTTCCGATCGATCACACGGGCCGTTTGTCCATAACCTTAAATAAGACCCATAATACTGTCCAGTACGGCTTCTACCAGCAGCAGAAGGGAAATACAACTCATATGAGTGTTTCCACATCAGAGCAGATGTCATTCTCGAGTCATTCGTTTGAAAAGCTGCATTTCATTTATAAGTAGGAGGGGATACATAAAGGGTTCGCTTCTCACACAACATGAGAGAACATGGCTGCTGGAGCAAAGTTAGCGGATCTCTGTCTACTCTGTGTTGTTGCAAATGCCCTTTCTTTGACAGGCAACTATCAATTTACTATGCAGGCGTTTTGCATCAGTTTATTACCAATGGCTTCTGTCAGTCACAGGCTGAAAATATGAAGCTGTCTCTGCCCATTCCTGTTCTGAGAACATTAGTGATTATAACCAGCTGCGTCTCAGGCAGTAGTTTTAATTAGTAACACACGCAGCTGGAGCCTCCGATGCACACATATGTCCCTGCAACTCCTCTGCTCACAAGTCATTTGCATCACATTTGCGTTGTATGCCCACCAACAAGCACTCATATAGTACGAGTACGAGTACACATATACTTTATCTTGATAATGAAGCCTCTTCTGGTCTATTTTTCAATGTGATTGGTGTTTAGAGAGCAAGTTGATGGACAACCACAACGGGAGACTTAGTTCAGCATAATGACACCAGTCAAATGGCTCTAACATTGCTTAAAAAGAAATCACTTGTCTGAAAATGAATCACCGTCAGTGAGTGACAAGTTAATCAAATAAAGTTATGCCCCCATCCTATAGTGACTCGAGCTCTCAGTCAAGTGTTTTAACTGAGTGGTTCACGATGCGAATCACCAAGTTCAAAACAGTTCATGTTTTTCCCTTTTATTTAACTTTTTCTCGTTTAGTTCCAGTGTAAGTCCTGAAGATAAAGAAAGCATTAAGCGCTATCCATGACCTCTGACTGCACAATTCACAAACTGTCAATCATATTCTGTGCTGAGCTTCACCTACTAAAGTCAGAGGGTGAGCTTATGAGACATACATATGTTCTTCGTTACGGCTCAGGGAACATCACTTTACCCGCACTCACCTTGTACGCCTCTGTAAATTGAGCATATACGGTATTGACGCTTTAAAAAAAAAAAAAAAATAGATACAGAAAACCACCTTACTCTGCTTATTTTCTTTATGTCACAAAGATCAATATGCTGAATTGATCGGAACATTCAATTTGTGCACACAGATGAATCAGCCCCGAAGTTACAAACAAACAACTGTTTGGAAAAAAGGTGTGAAAGCCATTTACAATGCACACTGCATATACATCACTCTTTCCATCGCCTGTGCTTTTGTCACAATATATTTCATGCTTGACCCCTTATACTGAAATCTATTTAGCTTAGATTACTGATATTGATATCAACCCCTCTGCCACCACTATCAGCCTAATAACCTCAGCATCTGTGGTCTCAACAACGTTGATGTGACGTCCATGTGCAGACATTCCTAGATTAGTTTATAAATACAGAAAATATGCCAAAAATATTTGAAAAGACTAAATATTGTAGTTTAGTTGCAGTGTTAAACTGTTAAAACTGTTCAGAGTCTCCAGGCTGCCAGGAGATTTATGCATTAGATCCTGATTTGAAGCTGAACTTATGCTGAGATGCAGAAGAAGTGGATCGCAGGTGCTGCTGGGTTGACGACACAGTTTGCTTGGTTACACCTTTCCACACCTGAACTGTGGGGACAGGGATTGGTATCATTACTTGTGTTGTAAACTGGTATTATCTAAATAGCAGAGACTTCTACTGAAATACTGCCGTGCATTCAAGACGGAGAGAAGAATGACCGCAGAATCTCTTAGTTTGTTTGTGGATCACAGGGGCCGTGACAGGCTAAACCTAAATTGTAGGTGTCGTCCAATATTTTACTTTAAACAGCCATGAAATGATGTGAAGTCAGCATCGGTTGTTCGTGTTTGTTGGTCATTCTTGAACAACAGTATATTTTGCGGTAAAACTGACACGGTCTGATCTTTTTCTTGTAACAGTATCAGATTAACTTCCATTTTTTCCCAAACAGAAACACATGCGGGCCGTGGTGGATTTCCTTTGTGCTTCATTGTTGAATACTGAAGTTGGATTTCTTGTTTAACTTAATTCTCCTAACTCAACACAGTATTTGCACATTCTGTACTGATACTCTCCACAGTTAACTATTCAGGCATTACCAAGGCATTTTTACTCAGTTTCAACATTACTTCAGCAGGCACAGTGTGACCTCTGTGCCCATTTATTGGATTTGTGCTGTTCTCTGATCCTGACACTCAATAAGTTTCGCCTTCACATTAGATTTTTTTTTCTACTTTTTTTGTCTGCCTTTTGTCCATTTGGCGCACCCCGTGACTGCAGGTGTTAGATCTCAGAATTATTTTTGAAATTGTGGATTTCTGACTTTTCTGTGCTCCTGCTGCCCAGCATTTGGCTCCTCTCCTTTTTGATTGTTCTGTTGCTTTATTCAGAAGAGTTCCGGTCTCTTTCAAAGAGAAAAGCCTCCACTCACGCTGCATAATCTGAACACAGAATTTCAATGCGAAACACTGAATGAAATAAGAAATAAAAAAAAGGAGAGACTCTGGTAATTCACAGTGACGCTAACAAGCCACGAAAAAGAAAAAAATCTAATGTTGTCCACTTTCAACATATCATTCAAGGGAACTGCTGCAGTCAGACAAATTGTTCTTCCTTCTCCAACATGGCTGTGTCGACCACACGAGACACGCAAGCATATAATCCTGATTGTTTATTAAAAAAGCCAAAAGGGTTATAGAGTCTCTTACACGTCCCTTTTTATCATCAGCAAGAGAAAAAATGTGCACTCATTTGTGCATATTTCAAGGTATCAAGCACTGACAGGCACATTAATCCACGCATGAATTCTTGTTATCAGTTTTATGTTATAGTACTCTCGGGATTGTTTTAGATTTCAGTCATACAAGGTATTGCGATTAAAGCACTCGTTAAAAAAAAAGAAGAAGAAAAATACCCTCTTTCACTGCCTACAGTATGTACTAATGAGGAAAAATGATGAGGATGTTCATGCGAGACTCATGAGAGACTAATTTTACCTAACATCATTTTCACAGAGCAAACAACCATTGGAAAATAGGAGCAGGACCCGACACCGTGGTGCACACTAACATGTCCGGAGGGCATGTTCCAGTAAACACTAAAAGACAATTCCCACTACTAAGCACCATGATCTACCTCTTGTCCCTAAGCTAATCCTGTGTCCAACAACATTAAGCTGTCAAACATGGAGTTTACCAAGTCAGCTGTTTATAATGTTCTGCTCGACGAGTAAGTAGTTTTTTCATTTCACAGCATCACAGTAACAGTCCTCTTGTTTAAAGAAAATAAAGTTCAAATTAAGATTACACTGTCGAATAAGGTGGTGTTATGAAAGTATGAGGGGTCACCGGAACTGCAGTGTCATCTAAAAAAAATTATAATTTGACTAAAGTAAAGTCTGTTCAGTGATGTTGGCTACAGTTAAATGTACAACCATCACCCACAGAGAGATACGAGCTAGCAGCAGCAGGATGTCTTGAATGTTTTCTCATACAGCCTCCAGCATTGGGAAGTTAGATATACATCAGTCAGAACTTGATTCGAGTGAAGTCCTATTAACGGGCCAAAATGAGCTGTCACTGCAGCTCAATTAACTGCATGTAAATGTACTGATTGCCACACGTGCTCGTGTTTCCCCACACAGCTGCATTAAACTAAATCTAATGCTGTGCCTGAATTCCGTCCTGAATCATCACCAGTCCCCAACCTAATCTGCATCTTTGCTTCTGCTACAGCAAAACAGCCAACGTGCCCTTTGTCATACAGCATCATTGGCAGTCTTATTGGGGGCAATTGCTATTTCTAGGTTGTTGATTGAGATCCAGTGAGGTGAGGAACTCGAGAGATGCTCTCTGTCTCCCACTATACATATATATTTGGCCTTTGACCACTTGACAGCTTCTGATAAGTAGTTGCCCACCAGCTGATGAGCTGTCCTCAATAGATCTCAAAGTGGTTATGCACGATCTTCAACTTACAGGCAGCCAGTGGAGTTAGGTGTAGCAGAGCAGATCTTCTACTAAAAAAAAAAGGAACACTGCTGTTTTGGGTATTTATTGTGAACGAAATGACAGCTCGTGTATGCACTTGAATTGCATTTTTATATTGCTTCTGTAGTCTTGATGGACAGTCTATACTTTACAGCACAATTCACTTTCATTCTTTCACACATACATTCATTAACTGATTCCTGGTGTAAATTGCACATGCAGCAATTCTCTGTCTTTGGTTTCAGGCATCTTTGCTCATGAAATTTCTCATTTCATGTCAATGTTTTTCAATCTAATCTTATGTTTCATGAGTCCTTTAACATTTTGTGATGATTATAAAGTTTTTATTTGTTTTGGGGAGAGAATTTTATATTGAATGCCTTTCTTAATAATGTCTTATGCTCGTCACTTAGATTTGAACATATGAAGTCATGAAAAGATTATATACGTCTGCTGAAACCAAAATGATTTCAGAATACTCTTATGCTAATACGCTAATCAAGCATGAAACTGCAGTTTGTGTGTTCCTGAAGCTGCTTCTTCACATCTCATAATTACTTACCATCTTTGAACAAGTCTGTCGTTTCCTTTGTACACCAGCGCACACCGACAACACTCAAATCTATTGTTTTTAGAACGGATACTGGCAGATTTAAACAGACCTTTCTCTGAAACACACAACATACTCCATACTAATCCACTGAGCTGGGTTTGTTACCTCCTCCCTGACACATTTCTGCCACATCAGTTGTTATGTGATGTAATTTTGAGGGGGTGGGTCAAGAGGACATGGCCATTATGTTAACTTGTTTATCTTGAGTCTAAATTGTATTGTGAACATTAATGGACTCTGCCACTGTCTGTTTCATATGTGTTGCATTCAAGTCAAAATTATTGTGGCACATAAAATCACTGTCGTGTTATGAAGAAGTTTTGTTTTTGAAGGAAATGGTGCCAAGTTATGCACCCAGAGCTAGCAAAGCAAAATGGCTAAATGATCATGTTGCATCAGTGATGTCTGCTGGGCCCAGTTTAACACTGCAGCTTTGTGTTGGCTCAGCTGCAGCTCTCTCTGCAGTCCAGACACAAACACAGTCTTTGCTAACAGAGCAGATTGTCTTTGGAGTTATGAACCGTTTAACAATCGAAATACTGCTTGTGGCTCAGAATCAACAACTATTGCTCTTTTTATTATTATTTTTTCTAAACTCTTTTACCTCTGCTTCTATGTAATTGATTTTGTGTTACAGCTCAGAATTTTATTACCCTGTTAATCATGACCACTAAGACCTCTGCATCAAGCTCACAGGGATGATTAAGCTTCACCGCAACAATAGTAAATAAAAACCAAATGCTGATGGTGTTGGAATACTGAACAGTCAGAATTGACAGCTAAATTCTGATGGATAACAAAGAGAAAATATATATACACATATATGTGATATGTTCAAATATGTAAACTACTTTCAGAATCTTCATCGAAAACAGTAAAACAGGGTTGACAGAAAATCCCGGCGATACTGGGGTGCAGCAACGAGAAGATGTTTCCTGCTCAGGTGGAGCAGCCAGCAGGATCCTAATACATAATTAAAGCCTTTTTATTTCTTTAGTTGCAGCTTCATTTGTCATGTCTCCAAGAGTTACATTCAAGGAAAGCGGTACAATTAAATGTCTCCCACCTTACGTCGACCGCGTCCTCCATTACTGTCATGTCCGTTTTGCATTTAGCTGATGGGTTGATGGCGAGCTCGGCAGGGGGGATGACGAAGCTTTTACTCAGTGGAAGCCACATCCCTTCTCCTAAAGTGTATGTGAATCTGCATCAGGGCATGGAAAAGGAAAAGGTGAGGGCTTTGAAGTGAAAAACGAATAACAGACACTAAAAGGTGCAATGCAGTGGAACATATGTTGGGACATCAAGGAGAACACATTAAACACGACATTGGAATTATTTCACATGTACAGTATACACCCTTGATTGAATTCAACTAAATCTATCAAAGGTGTATAATATAAACATTTTACATGTCTGTGATAGCAGGTGATGCTGGTGATCATTATGTAAGATGTTTTTGGGTTGTCAACTTCATTTTTTGTATTTTTGAAAATGCACATTTTCTTTGATTTGGGGTTGATGTTAGTAAGTGTTGACGGGAGTTGGCCAACTGACTCCAAAGACGAGTCAGAAAGCGAAGGACCAATGTAGCTCAATTTTGTGATTGGCTAATTCAGGAGGACAGTCAGAGGGACCAACCGTGTCCAAACCAATGTTTACCATACAGTTTTTTTTATTTATTATTACATAGCTCAACTTTGGAAACCAGGGTTTCTTGAAAATCCTGTGAGAGATTGCTTTGTTTATTTAGTTTATACAGAACTTCTCATTTGCTTTCTGCTTCAGGTAATGAAAAGATGATGTCTGTGTTTAATGCTGCCTTTCACAACCCTGCTTAACCTGACAAAGCATCTGTAAGTGAAGACTGATACCTGCGGTTTCTACAAACCTCAAGAAAGGTTTAACTTACGTTTGGGATGTCAAAGGATTTAGTTTTGCACTGCCTTTAAGTTGAGGAACTTAAGAGACGTTGACAAAAGAATGATCCAGGAGCAATTCTCTTTTTTTGTTTGTTTGTTTTCAGTCATCCTTTTTGTACGTTAGTTTGACATTCCAGATCTTAAAACCTTGGTTCTGCATTGGCATCATTTTTGGACGGTAAGATGCGATATCTAATATAAAATTTAGAGAATGAAGTATGAAATCACTCAAAGAATGAAGAGTATGAATACTAATCAGGATTAGGGCTGTAATATTTAGCTCATAGAATTCCTTCCTGGAAGTCTGAGCAACCTGATTCTAAACTTTTCTATAAAAACAACTAGTGCAAAGGGGTATGGCAACTTTAATGCAAACCGAGAGGAGTTTGAGATTCTTAAATCTATGTGCTTCTAACTTTTCTTAAGTACACCAACTTAGATTAAGCACATTCCTGGGCCTGAAACTGCTCTGGAGTGCACTTCAGAACTTAGGCTTCCTACCCAGGACAACACAGTTTTGCTTTAAGGTACTATGTCACACATTCCCATATTTGTTGCCATTACAAATAAATATGGAGAAAAAAATACATTGTTGTCATGAAAAATAAAGTTAAAAAAAAACCCTCAGAGGCAGATGCAGTAAAGAGACCCTAGATAATGCTTTGGGAGGAAGTGAGGAAGAAAAGACAAAGTGTATGAACAGGTCAGAGGACAGGAATAAACACCAGATTAGATTTTACTGCTGCAGAGGAAAAACAGGACATGACAGACGGATGCAGTTAGTTTCATTGTTGCTACTGGTAAGAAATAACTTAATAACTATCTGTCTTGTTCTGTCATGTTTGCTTTGCTTAGCTTTGTCAATAAAGTTGCAGATATGCGGGTTTAAATTCATGAGTGATTAAGAGTTAATAAGATTGTGATCATTTCTTGGTGGTGACAGCTGTAAATCAGAGGAGATTGAAGCTGTGATGGATTTCTGTGATGAAACCAATGAAACCTGTTTCTATACTCCACACATTTACTTTAGTGATGACATTACAACAGCAGCGTGTTTGTTCAAGTAATGTTATTTATCAGAGGTTCACACACAAGTTATAACATTATCGTTACCATCTCTGTCTCACAGATGATGCCTCAGTCAGCCACCTTACTGTTTGGTCAGTTTTTGCATATTTCACACCAAAATCTTGGAATTTTGCAGCCTTTCAAAATGTTCTCTGCTATCTTGCAAAATGTATAAGAATAATGAGCATTACATTACGGATGTATTGATTTCACACATATGTCACATTGGAATCTTCCAAAAATGTAAATCAGGAAAACTGTATTACAGAAAAACTCTTTTTTTTTTGTGAGCATATAAAGATATGCAGTCTTATTTTTGTTAGGTTCCTGTAACATTAGACCACTTTTTCTCTTGACATGTCTGGCGGCTTCTGCGGGTGTTTTCTAAAGCATGGTAACACATTCATGTGTGTAGCTGCGCCTGTGCACGGCTCAGACTGCGGTTTGTTTTTAATGACAGTGGCGTTACATCCAGGGGTGCAGATCCGATGTCAGGATTGGGGGGGACATAAAAGAGATTTTTTTTTTTGCCCGTATACAACTTATTTGTTCCACCATTTCAATCATTTCTTCATAGATGTCAATCTAAAATGGGAAGAATGTGAGGTCTGAAAATACATTTGTTCAATTTTGAATAATTTAGGGTATGTTTTATTGGGGGGGGAGAATGCATGTTTTTCAGAAATTGGCATGACATGTCCCCTCTGTTCCCCCCGGGATCTGCACCCATGGTTACATCTTACAGTTGTAGCAGCAGAAGCTGCCACACGCTTTTTTTTAACGCGTGGTTACACGTACTTTAATAATGTGACTCATATCTGATTAACGCGATTACACTTGCCTATCACCTGAAACATCGCGCATGCCTACTTAAGTGTTTACCAAACTCTACTGCTGAGGCAAATGGACGACGTTGACATAGGTGTGATGCTAGTGTTGCGGTACATGAGAAGTTCGCCCAACATTGGCAGGATTTTAAGGCAGAGAAGGAGGAAAAGGGCCATTATTGCATCCTGTGCACACGCTGCAATTAATGCCTCCTCAGCTGTTCAGAGGAGTGTCTGGATCCCAGATCGTCGCATATTTAATGACGTGTGGAACGCAATGTGTAAGAATATCCGATCTGCCTGTTCACACGGCGGTCGCATTGTCACATATCCGATTCGTATCTGATAAATTTCCACATATGAAGGAGGCCTGTATCCGATCTCAAAATATCCGAATGCATGCGTCCTTGTCCTATTTACATGGTCAAAAAACATATCCGATCTGTGTCACATGAGAGCAAAAAAAATCAGAATTGGGTAACATTTAACTGACAGTGTAAATGTAGCCTTAGTGTGACACCAGTGTCTTGTCTTCCTGCAACCAAAAGCTTTTACCACGTTGCATCAAAAGGACTATTTTTCATGAGGATGAATATCTTCACTGCATCACTTATTCAGAATTATTGCCTCAGGTTGGTTAGAGATTATTTATTTTAACTTTCAGCTAAGATAACCTCTTTGCATAATTTTGTCTTGAGCAGAGGGATTCTGTGTGTTTATAGACGCGGTGCATTCCAAATGAGGAACGCAGGCAAAAAGGACTAATAAGAGTTTCCCTGAGGACCAAACATGGTGATGAATTTGTAAACAACAGATGTCTGGAACAAAGGCTTTTAAACATTTTTGGTTTGCGATACAATGAATATCATCAATCTTTAAATAATCAAAGTCTAAGTCAACAGTGCACGTTGATTAGCATCAAATGCATTATTAGCCTTGATGAATAATGCATGCTAACTGGTAATACAAAAGAGGGGAACGTGTTGATTAAATGGTTAACAATTATTTTTATGCGGGCTAAACATATTTCCCCATTTTCAACTGTTCAATTTGCATTTAATAAAATGCTAACTTAGCATATGAAAAGGGCTGCATGCACAACCAGTCACTTTAAGGCCGGACTGATTAAAACCATTACAGAAACGGAACATTCAATTATATAATCACTCTTTTTGTTTCAGAGTCAAAATTTAAAGTTGATCAAAGTGCTTCTGTTTTTCTTTTTTAATGTAAAATGCTTAGTTCTAGCAAGTTATGATGAGATGGGAGCCTATTAAAACTTCTAAAAATGCTATTTCCATATTACTTCTCAGGAAGCCGTTGCCACGTCTCATTTCACCAGCTCTTGTGGGAGTGTGTACATCAGCAGGACTCATATTCCCTGTGATGCAGTATGACGTATGAGGGTGACCACAGGACAAATTAGCAGCCACTTAACGAGCACTGTTTCGTAATGGACAACTAGGGACTTGTGTGCTGCTATAACACTTATTTGGTTCGCCCTGAGAGAAACTGGAGATGGAAAATTCTAAGAGTCCCCAGGAGAAAAGAGTTGTTGAGAGGAAAACATGTTTGCAGTCCTAAGAGAAACTCCCTGCAGTTTATGCCATGCAGATGGCAAGCGGTGTGTGTTTGAATGCTCAAAGCATTTATCTCTTTTAGCACCCGAGAATTTCCATGCATCCTTTTGTTTGCTTTGCTTTAGTTTGCTTCCTATGATGATGTGAATCTTTAATGGTGATAACTGTATCAACAAGAAAATGATAGCTGCATGTCTCAGAAAGCTCACTGAAATGTAAGGTCGTTTTCCAATATGTGAAGCGCGTGATGCAGTTAGCCAGAGACTGAAATGGTTAGATTAGGATGGATGACCAGGCGGGAGCAAGTCTGAAGACAACATTTTTACACTCTCAGCTGAAGAGAGGAAAAAGAGCCTATTTTAGAGGGTACGTCGACAGGGAAAGCAATGTTTCAAGGTATTTACAGGAGATCAAGTGTGATGCCAGCCTCCCCTGTCTGTTCCCAACAGACTGTGCTAACAAACTGCAGAACAGTCTACATGAACTCTGTGGCTTTCTTTGGATTGCAAGCAGCAGCACAAACAATCTCTGGTTGTTTTGTTTTTTTTGCCGCTGCACCGTCATGTAAGCACTAAGTGTGCTATTTAGTCAGTATCCTTTAAAAGACTGGCAGGTACAAAGCAAATGGTTAATCATAGCCTTTTGTCATGTCACCATATGGCAAGTGAAAAACGCTGTTTATTAAGAAAACGCAACTGGGCTTAAACTTTCCTCAGCTCTAAGCGGTGTTCTAGCATCTTTCAGGTCATTGTTCAAGTGTTAAGGCCTGTAAATGAATCCTTTCACTGCCCCTCATCAGCCTAGTTGTGTACAAACGCAGGCTACTAAGTAACCGACCAGTTGATTAATCTAAATTCTTCTAATTGAAAAACCTTATTTATTTTTTAAAATTTTTTTGCAACCTTAGGAAGCAAAAAAGACGATTCAAAATCAAACACAGCACTGATGTATAATTCATTATGGTAATATGGCAGTTCTGTTGGCAAGCAATTGTTAACCTACACACAAAGCAGTAAAATAAATTCAATAAACTGGTCACGTGATCACATATTCGTAATCCATGAGCACATAAATCCTGACAGACGTCTGTTGCTATGTCAGTGACTTGTAACAGGAAAAATAAGTCATGCCTTAGTTTAGTTCTTAGCTTTTCCATGTTTTAGTTTCCCTGTAATTAGTTTCATTCACATCACCTGTGTTTTCCCCTTCAGCTGCACTCCATCCTTAATCACCCTCCACAGTATTTAGTTTCCAGGTTTCCTTTCATTTCTTATGAGATCCTTTCCCGTCACCCGCCACGCCACGCCACGCCACGCCACGCCACGCCTAAGTTAAGTCTTTTTCCCATGATATGCCAAGTGTTTTATTTTGTTATACCTTTTTCCACAGTTCAGGTTTTTCTATCCGGCTCAGCCGCGCTTTCTTTTTGATACTTTGTTTTTGTTAATAAATCTACCTTGTTTTTTGAATAGCTGCATCCGTGTCCTCCCTAAAACCCACAAACTGACAGCATGCAATGCGTAAAATCACTGCAATTAAAAAACAGAAACGATTAGCCCGAAATAATTTGGCTGCAACACCAAAAAAAAATGTATTGTAGCTTGATAAACAAAGTTCTGTGAAGTTCTCCTTACCTGAAAATGCGATCAGAGGGTTGCTCCCCCATTACTAGATCAAAACCCCGCTGGAAGATGGTGTAAGGCCAGGGACTTGCATGAAGAAAGAACAGATCAGAGGAGGAAAAATAAGAGGGAGAATGAAAGAAATTGTGTTAAAATCAAAGCCAGAGAAGTGTTCAATTTTTCAGAATACCCATCCTTCTAATCCAAACCATCCAAAATCCCAAGCCATGTGTCAGCGTCTTCCCTCCTTCATCCCTGTCTTCCAGAGCTCAACAAATCACAAACAACACCGCAGTGTAGCAAAGTGTAAACAAGCTGAATGAAAGATGCTTTTTGCCGAAGTTGACATGGAATGTGACTTTGGCTCATATCTATTTACCAGGGGACAGGATGACAGGAGGAGACAGAATGGGGAAAGAGACACACAGAGAAAGAGAGACAGACAGAAGGTGATGGAAAGAGCAAATACTGAGCATGAGCAAGAAGAACGCTGTGGGACTGAGACAAGTGCCAAGAGGCAAATGTGAGTGAGGGAGGATGATAGAGATTAATGGGGAGTGGCAGCAACGCGACTAAACAGTCTGCAAAGAGTGCAAAGAGGGGAAGTGACAGGGGCCTGATGTCATTCTGAGCAAACTCCTTCGCTACTGTAAGCAAAAAGAACATCAGAAAGAGAAGAGCGGCTCCCATGCCACGGGCTGTGGTCATTAAAGATTCAAGTCACCCAAGGGTGCCCACTCTTATACACAGTGACAGAGACACAGAGCTGGGAACAGGGAAATGTGAAAGAGTTGCACGGTTTGGTAAGCTTCAGGCAATATGCAAATGTGTCATAAAATATAGACCAACATCCGCATTTTAAACACGGCACAGTGACAGTCAAAATACAGGCCAAACGGCATGCTCTGCCTGTTGGAGGCTGGCCATGTTAAAGGTTAAGAATCTAGCACAAGCTATTCTTGCTGTTCCCATATTCATTCTAATTGCGGGGTTTTAAGTGGTAGTAGAACCCAGCGGCAATCCACAACACACAATAAAAGTCAGAGCAGGGAATTTAGTTCAACTTAATACTTTTAAAAGGAATCCTGTGGAGTTTTAGGCCTCAAGCAATTCTATAAAGCAACATTTTTACAAGTTCTTCTCTCTGTGATGAATTGCACATTCATGTGGTCTTTGCATTTGTGAAGAAAGGAAATTCACTTCCGTCACATCTGAAGGACACACACAGTATGATCTGGCAGAGAGCCCTCCCTCCGGATTATGGTAGCCCACATGGAAACGCTCCACCAATACGACCTTTGAAAGCATTTTTAGTGTGTAGGGTCATAGAGGGGACTTTCTTGTTGAACAAAAGTGTCCTTTCTGAATTGACTTAAACTTTTTGGGACACATGGACAGCATAAATGGTCAGCCTGTTGCAGACTCTGTGGCAGCAGACATGGCTGAATGTCTAGGACTTTTAAGGCAAGCAGATTTGAACCCAATTAAATGTTTATTTGACTTTCTATTAGGTACTCGGCCACAGCTTTTTTCAAGGACCAAATACATCAAGCAAGCACTTAGAATCATTACTGAGGACGTGAACTTGAGTCCAATGTCAAAATATGAACAAACCTAAAAGCATGATAAAAGGCCTGCAAATGTACTTTTTCAGCACTGGCCTTGAAACAATTTACCGATAGTTCTTCTTGGACCCTGTGTTCTTTTTTTGGTTTCAGGAGAGCCATCAACTTCATGCACCGGGGTCAAATTACTCTACATGAGAGGTACCTTTAAGCCTATCAAAATACGTTGTGGCCACAAACTCTAAATAAATGATGGATGGAACATTAAGTTTGGCATTTCAAAGACTGGAGTTCGACATTTGGTTTATGCCATGTTGGCGTTTTTGGAACCAGAAGTGACCATATTTGGAAAAGGGGCTTCAGCTGGTGAATGATTGAAAGCCGACGAGCACTTGACTTTAAGGACTTGACTTGTACATAACCTGTAGGCTATCATTTTGTTTACAGTAAACTTAAAAATAGTCTGTAGCTGAAAACTGTAGTAAAGAAAAATCAAAACAAACAAATTCAAAGCCTTTTGCAGTGAGGTGACATTGCTAACCACCGTGCAGCCCCCAGGGATTATAATTAAAGAAAATATCTTTTGGAGACTGGTCAGACAGGCCTGGCACATAAAATGATTCATTTACATGGTGTTTATTGATTGTCTTGTAAATTCTTGGTACATTTAAAAATGCTGAGCAGAAACAGGAGCTATACATTTTAGTAGACGGATACTTATCCCATAGAATACACTCCCATTTGAAATGCCATTTCTTATTTGATTAAACTACTGCTTAACTCTTTCGGTGCCAATGACGTCTATAGACGTCAATTTAAAAAAAAACGTTCACTGCCATAGACGTCAATTGCGTTTTTTAACGGAGCGGGCTGGGGGACAATCTAGCGGAGTTTGTCACTAAATCTTAGGCTTGTAAACACTAAACAGAGAATATACTGGCAAAATTACCCGCTAGGTGGCAGCAGTGCCACTATGCACAAAAAAAAAGAGCTCGTTTTCTCCATTTTTTTTTTTTTTTTTTTGGGTCAAACAGCTGTTTTTGGTGAAACCAACCTATGTTCTACTGTCTATTACTAAAAGACTGAAAATGGTAGAAACAAACTTTTTTTTCCTGATCAAAGAAGAGAGTCTACTCTTTCTTTTGGTAATTTCGGTGTGTACATAGTCATAAGACACACTTTTCTGTGGGTCTTGGAAAATCAGTCAAAATACTGAAAAACACTTGGCAGTATGGGTGGCTCTGAACTGAAAATGGCTGGCAGCCAATGAGTTAAAACTATCTACAGCAGATATTTATGTGTATACATTGGCATGTATATAAATAATGTACCTGTACTTAATACACACATCAAAGAAATCATAAATGGTTAAGAAACACATCTGTGAACTTAAGTTGATCTTAAGTTTTCATCTGCTTCCAAACATTAGCTTCTTTCACATATTCATCACTGTCTTACAGACACACAAAGAAAAAAATGTTAACCCGTTGCTATTTTTCTTGTAATTCACACATGGCAAACAGAAGTGGCTCAGCCCCGCATCACTGTGTCCTTACACCGTTCCGTCTGTACTTTCACACATGACACGATGCCCAACGAAGGCTTGAAAAGGTAGATATGAAACAAACTATTAAAAGACACTGGTGACATCATAATTCATTTGGATTCATGTAAGCAAAGTAATAACTTTGGGTTTGATGAGGAGGATGCATCCTTTGTTGTCCCACTGTTTCACTTCGGCATGATAATGAGCAATCACAAACCATCATAAAGCGATTACCATAACTTACCCTTGATTGGGCCCCCACTCACTGCGGATGCAGAGATGCTTGTGGACTGGGTCCTTCATGTAGCCATCGAGGCAGAGGCATTCTCCTGCAAACACAAAGGCAGTGATTCAATCATGTGTTCATTATAGTCAAGCCTTTTTTAATTCACTGGAAGATTCCCTCTGCTCCTCTCTCATTTTTTCTCCATGAGAGCTATTCCAAAGATGAACCTCTTGAGGTAGTTAGAGCACTCATAATCATCTTTTATTTCCAAAAAGGAAGTCAAATTTGCCCCAAAAAAGCTCATGGAGTTTTCAGGCAGGAACATGCGTAATCAGCATTTTTAGTATAATGTAGCTGCTCTAAAAATGTTATGGTTATGGTCAATGGCAGCTGATAAATATGCTGGTCCTCTCCACTGCACACCTTGCCGGCAGATGGCTTTAAGGACTGAAACACTCGCTCACTACAGCACAAAGTTGTCATCACTTTGAAACCTTACTGTGTGGCAGCTTTTTAATTATTTATCTTGTTATTGAAAATAAACTGCTCTCACCTTGCATGACACTAACCGTTGTGCATAATCAGTCTGAAAATGATTCCTCTTTTTATTGGTGACTGCAATTTCCTCCTCAGGGTTCCTGCTTTCTATGCCTTTGTACGCACCTGGCTATAATTTGAGATATTGTGGTGACCTGAATAGAGTTTTAAATATATAAGGACTGAAACTGCTATAATCCTAAGTAAATTAAAAAAAAAGGTATAAAATCATTTATGAATTATTTAAAAAATAATTCATGCAATAATTCTTATATGTGAAATAAATAAATAATTCAACTTCATTTTCTAACTGCATTCATGTACCTTTGTTAACTATTTTTTCACTTTGCCGTTTAATTTTCAAAATCCTTTAATGTATTTATAATTAATCGAATTATACATGAATCATCATTTTAAAAACCACCAGATTTTATTATTTATTTCCTTAATTCCATTGTTGTATCTTATTACAATTTTTATCAATCAAGTAATTGTGCTTTTAAAATACTTTTATTTTATTCATTAATTTCTCTACTTATTCCCTTTACATATTCTATCCCTATCTATTTTCCCTGTTCTGTCTATTTCCATTTCCCCCCATTTGTTCATTTCTGCATGCATTTCTACTTGAAAATACAAATGACAGACCCACCTTCAGAGGTGAGTCATGGGAGGCCTATTCCACGACACAACTACAGAGAAGTGGGGAGGGCCATCCACACTGGAGGCCAGCTACATTTGCAACCTAAACAATGGCCTGAACACAGCCAAAACGCATTCAGGACTAGAATGACACTGCTAGCCATGTTACTTTGTCAGCTTTAACAGATTTTTTGGTATATGTTCGTTCGTCCCGAGGCACTGATTATACAGTTTTCCCAGGGCTACACACAGGTTATGACCATCGCTGCTTGCATCCATCACCATCCTTCGGATTCACAATAATTCCACTAACCCCCTGTTCTAACATGTGGTTACTCATATAGTAGAGTTTTCTTTCAACTGTAAAAAAAACACCATAAATTTGTGTTTTTTAAAAATGAGCTTCACTCACTAACAGTTTACACTGAAGGCATCTTTCATTATTTCAAATAGCTGGACTTAATAGAGTCGAGTTTTCATTCGTGTTTTCCCCACTAATCTGACTAGTTCCACTGTGTAAAGACTATAACATGTCTAAATGAGAAGTGATGAGATCAGTAATAACTCTAATTAGCACTAGCATTACTTATATTAATCATGTGAAACAGTTGCTCAATCCCACAGTCAGAACCCCATGTGGGACTGTTGGATTGGACAAGCAGATCAAGCAATTTTGGATACAAAAGAATACAAAATCTGTGGAAAGAATGTCCGATACCCCACCAGTGGGATATAAACAACGTCGATGCTCTGTGTTGGCATCGTGCCCGAAAAGTGAAGCCTGTTAACGAAGAACAGCGCAGCATCATCTTATTGTTCTGCTGTCAGCTCCCCCGGGAAATGTCGGCATTGACTTTGCACACTAAGATTGATGGGGCCTCACCTTTGGTTTAGAGGGTTACTCAGGGGTAACGTGTATAACATGCTCTCTTCATGCTCAATGGGAGGCAAGAGAGGAGCACAGGCTATGGGCTTTTATACACCCTTGTTAATGGAAAAGGTCAGCTGTCAGTACCTGCCAGGCTAAAGGAAACCACATTCAGCGGTGCTAAGTGAATAAAAAAGGGACCGACTAAGGCAGCTTTTGCTTCATGATTTGATCCCTTGGTTGCAGTCAAGATAATCACTGTCTGCTTTTGAGTTAAGTCCAAGTCAATTCAATGGCCAGGTCCAACACTCCTTCGGATCAAAAAAGGGTTTTGAGTCAGGCAAAAAAAAGGTGAAATTTTACTTTCACTTTCCCCTTGATAATCTGAATTAGAAGCACTTTAGGGGTGTTCCTTGTTCTATTCTCATTTCTGCTCACTGTAAATTCTTTTTACTGAAATGTGGAAACGGCACGATCATAGCTACCAAAGAAAGTGTGAAAATCTACTGATATAAATCATAAAAATGGAAATCTTTTTCTTTTTCAATCATGCATAAAGTTTGCCGTTTACGAGTCACAGAATTGTCTGTCCTACGACTGTTGCTGAGAATCAAGGATTTAGAGTTACAGTAAGGAAAACAAACAGTTTTTTAAAGAGTCATGATCTGGGAAAATTGCAGATTCAACAATTAATATTTTTTATTGTTTATGACTATCATAAATACTGTAGTTTGTATGTATTCTTTAAACAAAACCATGCTTTCAAACCTGGCAATTCACCCAACAAAAGAAGCTCCATAAACAATTCATATGAAGGCAAATAAAGTCACAGCACTGGTGTGTGGGACTTATTAGGAGCTCAGCTCCTTAGAAACAAGAACATCTGAAACCTCTACTCCAACTACAACTAAAAGAAGAAAAAAACCCAAAATCTTTTTTTTTTTTTAAAAAAAGCAGTTTAGTAACAATTATATAATCATCAAGATCTTCTTAATATTGACACTGAATCGAAAGTGTACAGTTGCTCACTAGAGTTACATTATTCGAGAATGTGCTTTGCTCAAACAGCCTTATGAACGTAGTCTTCTCTAAAACATCACATGAATAAATCAAGCCTTTTCATGTATTCCTCATAATCATAGACTGCTTTAACGACATTTTCCCCTGGCAGCACTCTCAGCATGCACATGATGGAGCTCCGAACAGAACTGTTACTTTGCTGTATTGTTAAAAGGGAAATGAAAAGGTTGAAAAGTTTGACGTAAGAAAGATAATTTCACATGCTAAGACATAAACTGTGCCCAAAATAGAAGAAAAAAAAAAAAGCCAGAGCTGCCATTAGGATTCATCATGCAGCTGTGGAACAATGCTAAACACCTCATCTCGCTTTAATTGCTCTCTCACTCCGCTCTCAGGTCGTGGCCCTCAGCTCAAACTTGTTTTACACTTCATGGTGTTACCTTCCCTAATTGCTCAATTTAAAGGCATCGAGTCAGATTCTAAGCCCCACACTTGATTTTCACGGCATATCTCACAGCTATTCACCTTATAAAACATATGGTAGAAAAGAAGTGTATTTAGGTCAACCAGGCTGAACAAATGCACCTTTAAAAAAGGCTGGAAGTCTTGATCCTTCACATGGGCAGCAAAGAATACGCCCAACGACGCTTTTCCATCATGCACTGTTGTTTCAGTTGTGCAGAGAATAATTCAACTCATCAAGCAGATATCCACACACCGATTTATTATGCAGTCACATTAATCAAGCCAGCGTGTTATGATGTGAACATGCGTCTCCAGAGGCACAACGTGTCCCCTCCGTATTTTATAAAAACGTCCCACACAACCTCCGGAGCAGACACAGAGAGGAAAAGAAGGTGGTGAGAGCAGCCTGTTAACGTTAGCGCTCAGGTTTCGAGCTGAGCGGGAAGGGAAGCACCGCGCATTAAAGCATCTGCTGCCTCTTTTAATGTCTTGCACGAGCAGCACAGATGCTGTCACAACCCATCTTACTTTTCATCAGTATCTCCTGCAATGGAAAAGAGGATTGGATTTAAGCTATCTATAGCACCTCTGCATTTTCCTTCCAGCTCCCCCCCACACACACTCACTTACTTCTAAGTGCACGCCGCCCTGCTGACAAACCCACACATAATCACCTATATGAGATGTGGCTTTTAAAGTAATACTATGTAACATTTCTACCTTAAAATAACAGCTTGAAAAAATTTGTGCGGCTAGAATGAGTTTTAATATTACGATTGGCCTGTCTCCTATGCCCTTCGGGGGTCTGAGTTGGAAAAACTGCGCTATGTAACTTTGCTGGAGCGGCCCGGGAGCTGAGCGGAAGTACTTCGACTTGCTTTCTGGCACACCTACCGCAAAAACAAATAGACTCCTCTCACGCTCCCAGGTACATTTGATTACTCTTAACTTCTCGGTCGACATAGCTTGCACCTTCTGACTCCTCGCCGGTTCGTCAACAAACGTGATACGTGAAAGCAAAAGGGTGTTGTATTTACGACAGTGTAACCGTACATTACCTCCAAGCCTGTAGGGGGAGCTCCAGAGTGGGCTTTTTGAGAAGTTACATTGTATCGCTTTAAATAACATGACTGATGCTTTCACTCGGTTTAAATGAGGAAAACTTCAAGTTCCATTTCCTTTAGTGTTACGAACAGGTGGTAGGAACATTGTGAAGTGGTAATAGAAGAAATAGGTTCCAACTATGGGAATATATTTTCATCCTGCCTCATGAAAACTTATTGATCAACCTGTTTTTTTTACTCATCTAACAGCATGCAATTTCATTCATTTAAATGTATTAAATTGAAGTCTGCATTTAAGGGAATTCTCTGTTCTAGACGTTAGGAAAACAATGTTAGCATCTATTCTCATAGGACAATTGAAGAAGAACACAGAGTACATGGGCAAGCTAGAGTGCAGCAGTGAGACGTTTCAGAAAGGGAATATATTGAAGGATGAAGAAGCAGAGGTAAGCCACAATTTTAAAAAACAGGTGCCTAGTATTATAGTATGACTTAGGTCTTTAATGACACCCAAAAAGCTCTACTCCTACTTGATTAGAGTTTTAAGACTTCATTAGTGCTAAATTACAGCATTAGAGAAAATGCTAAGTCCTTATTGTTGGTTGATCCATCACTTGAAGGAGTGGGCGGAGTGTCGGTGTGGGTGTGTGGGTGAGACTCAGAAATGATTCCACAATGAGCAGGCAGGAGACACACTAGCCCAGTTTTTTCATTCATTCGGAGGTCTCAGAACTTACTCTGCATTGCCCAGGGGAGAGTCGAGCTGCTAAATAATGGATGAAAACAAGAAAGACATTTCCACAGCTTTAAATGTGAGATTTCTGCCTGCACTCATTATCTGGGTGCTGCATCAGTTGAGGCTTTCCAAGAAATAAGGTAAAATTACAATGCGCCATTATGTCCACTTTTTTTTTTCCCCCTCATCCTAAAGAGTGTTGTACACAAACATATTATTTTATATGTACTGTGTAACTTTGAACAAGCAGCATCAGAAAGTATCAAGCCTTCCACATTTCACTACTTTGCACAGCCAACTCAAATCAAAATGCACATACATCTTACACAATCAGCTACAATCAGCAAGCAGTGGCAGGGCTTGTGATGACATATCACATGACAACTGCTTTGACAGTCAACAGTCTAATAGTCAAAGGTTCATCCTCAGTAACTTTTCAGCTGTTTGACTGATAAGGTCTCATTTTTAGGTCCCCTTGATAATATCGAACCTCGATCGCAACATATAGGCTATTTTCTTTATTATGTTCCAGCTGCAGCTTGCATTTTGACCCACTAAAGAACGTTTGTATTTTCTTGCAGAAAGCTTCAAACAAAAAGCCCGATTTTGCAGTTTCCTTTAGGTATGTGATTAGAATACAATGTTTAGTTTGTGTCTGAGCAGCCAAATGTACACTGTTAAATTATTCAGACCAAAGCAAACCCTTGATTTATGGTTTATCTTTATTTGATCAATGGGTTTCCTCTGGTAAAATAACACAAGTGACAAATAAGGGAGAGATTTTATTGATAAATCTGAGGTATTTCTATATTTTAACATAAAGCATTCAATATCCTCAATTACTAATATGTGTTCTCTTTTTTTTAAATACCATTCCACATATTTGAGAGTCTCTGCTTTCTTGTCAACTGCTCGGGTCTTAAACTCGCTCCACTGCTTCTGATGTTCCTTTCTGTTAACCATTTATTGGCCACTGGCTATTTGTTCCAGATCACTGACGTTTTGATGAAACCTCAGGCAGTCTGCAAAAAAAAAAAAAGCCTTGGCACTGAGCTGCGCTGTATATTCCAAAAAGATAATGAACTGAAACATACAATCAAAGTGGCTAAGAAATGGTGAACAGAAAACAACACCTAAATCGAAGTCCAATTAGGAATGTGGACGCGTGCTGAAAGCTTGTTAGCAATTATAAGAAGTGTTGGATTGCCGCGTTGGTACGTGAAGACTTCGCTATTAATTACTAATAAATGGGTATGATGAATTGTAGAGATGTTTGAGGTTACGTGCTTGTATTCTTACTGTTTAGAACAGTCGTCCACCCATAAAATTTAGAAGTCAGTACTGCTTTGTCACATGCTCACCGTCAGAACTTAAGGCTTAAAATGGTGCTGCATGATTAGAATAGGCAGCTTGTGTGGTAAAGCATTTTGTGCAGCCAGCAGGAAAAAGTTCCTGATAAATGCAGTCCTTTGGTCGAATAAAAAGTAAAAACAGCAGCATCCTAACACACAAATAAAGCAACTTTCTGTCTAAATCTAAATGAGGAATACATTCACTATGGGTACTGAGGCTGATTTGTTTTTTGGGAGCACAACATAATTCCTAACAGTTAATTAATGTGAACCTGAAAGTTGAAACATTTCTCATAAAGGAAATCTTCTTCTGTTGTTCCTCAGCCTTTAATGTGGAGTGTGCGGTACAGCTTTTTCAACTCCTAGCCAGAACTATTTTTGGAAGTGAGAGCGTTCTTTATTTATTTATTAATTATTTCTTTTTAACGTCAAGGCAAAAGTTTACTCCCGACACCTTCGCAGGAAGACAGAACGTGTCACAGTTAACGCTTTGCTTTGAAACAGTTTGGTGATCAAAATAGCAAAAGGAGAGGAGTCAGGAACTCATCTGTGATAGGCGGGTATTTAAGAGAGCAACCTGAATACGTTAGAGAATAAGACTTACTCATAAGCAATAATAAAAGAAAAATGTGAAAATTATCTCGCCGCGGTGGCACCTACGTAGTGAGATTTTGTCGACAACAAAAAGGACTTTCTTTTACTGACTAAATTGTTATAACAACAAGCGGTATTATAATATTCTGTTTAACAGGCTCCCACTTTCCTCTGAGTGCATCTGGAGGCTGGAAAGATCAAAATGAATTTCTATGAAGAGGAGTGATAAAGAGCTTGTTAAACAACAAAATATTTTACTATTCTGTTTTATCAGCACAATGTTCTCATCATGTGGAATGTGAATGTGGTCTGTGTCTTTAATAAAACATTGAGTACAGTTGCTGTATATGGCCCTCATTCCAAGTGTGGGAGAGGACATAGAGGACTGCAACCGCTTGTGGTCCATGAACTAAAGGACAGTATGCATATAAACATTTTGAAAAGTGGTAACACAGCAGGGAAACTCCTACTGTTACAGCAGATTGTAACCAATGAATTTGTTGGAGAATCTAAAAAAAATCCTACTTCTTTGATATAACACTTACTTCACAGTGCTTCAGTCACAAAACTGTAATAACAATTCACTTCTTCCATTAAAGTGGGTGCTATTCTAGTATCTTTTTAGATATTTATCGAGCTTTTATGCAACAGAAGAATTTGGTCATCTTTGACAGGTTGGTCTTCAGGTTATTTCACTATTCCAATCTGTGTGTTGGTGTTTTAACTGTCTGAGCCACATCAGCAACATAGGCATAGTCTTATGCCTATACTGCAGACGAAGGAAATATCAGTACTTGAAAATAAAATTTTGCCTGTCAAGTCCCCCCCGCCCTTTCATTCTGGTGTGTGACGGTGTTAGCTTTGTTTTTTATGAGAGCTCTCACGCTACATGCTTCAAATGTCAATGAGTGTCATTTGTGTCCAGACTCACATTTGCATTGCTAAATCTTATATAAGGCTCGCTTCATCCAGTAACACCAGCTGCTGTGAAGAAAGCTGTACTAACTGCAGGAAATTGTTTGAACTGGCAGAAAAATAGGGCATAATTTGTTTTCTTTGAAGATACCACATTTATGGCTGTCTTAGTGGTCAAGTGGTAAAAACAGTTATTCAAACTCGTAGAACCTATTGCATTACTCAATATTTGCTTTTTGGCCTTCAGCCTGACCTACTACGTGTCTTATTCACCTGGAGGTCAACTCAAGAATATGAAGACACTGTGTTTGACATATTTTGGATTGCACCCTAACCTGTTTCAGGGTCACACTGGTGCTCGCAGGGGTCAAGGAGGCGTCGTCCGCACAGCTCGTTCACCCAGGGTCCGCTGGCATTCTGCTGGTGGTACAACAAGATCTGGGCCGGGTTGAGCCAGTCTGAAGCATCCAACTGGCTCCCCTGCAGCAAAATGAACCTTGACCCTGACACGGACAGGAGGGGGGAACAAGGTTGGGTAAGGACAAGACGTGTGGAGGGGAAATGAGATGGTGACAAGTGGAGGGAAAGGGAGAACAGCAGGGCAGAGAGAGAGGGGAAAAAATGAATCTTAATGAATGCAGCCAACATACTTGATCTCAAATACCTTTTCAAATTGTCTTGATATTTCCATGGTTCATTAAAATGATATTAAAAGGGAAAATAAGACAAGGGCACAGAACACATCCGACCTTTTCACAAAAATATGAAAAGAGCATCTTCCAAACTCAATTGCTCTAAGTTGACATCAACAACTACCGTAGCTTTTTTTGGGGGGAGGTGAAAATAAACTTCAGAAAAGATTCGAAAGAAAGTAGAAGTTTAAGAGTAATTAAATATATGTCTTAGAATTTATATAATTTCAAGATTAAGGAATAAAGAAAACACACTACGCCAGTGACAACTACTAATCCATGATGTTTATATTTAACACATTTTGTTAGAACTTGTATCTCATTAAAGCAAGAGCATAAGTTCAGTCGATTTGACCTAGTAAACACTGGCAGCTGCCAGTCAAAGACAAAAATGTGTTCAGCATAAGAAATAGTTAAATGAACAGTAATAACACTGTTAATGTGTCTGTTAAGTGACCAGAAGTATCTTGCTGAGCCAAACAGAGGTTTCATATTTCATGCTGTTTGAATAAATATCCTTAAGGAATAAAATTCAGAAAAGTAATGGAAGTTAATACCACACATTAATGTATTTATTAACATTGGAGGATTCAGGTTATTCTTCTTCGGTCAAAGGTTGACTACAAAACCTTGCCTTCTATCTCTTTCCCTCTAAAGCGCTGCATTGCATACAGAATCCATTTAATTAAGTCCCTTTTAAGTTGAGGCCACATACAAATTAAATTGGCAATGAGTGTGTTGTAACTGCGACTACATAATGAATCAGTTACGATTGAAGTCGATCTTGTAGAAAATATCTTCTACAAAGTGTTCACACCATTCCAGCCATGTTACAAATGGCTTTTGTAGCCTATTAACTGTGATTTGCCCCAATAGCGTCAAGCACTTTCTTATTTGGAACCCTTTTCTTCTGGACTATTTAAAAATCTGTACACTAACCACAATTCTACGCCTTGATCTTCACATAAATTTCATTTGAAAACATAATGAGGACTGAATGGAATTTCAACATCAGATCCACATTTAGTTTGGCATGGCTAATAGATGCAAGTAAATCACTGTGGCCGTGCACTTGCTAGCAGTTCTATAATCATAGAACACATGCTTCAGAAAAGTGATATTAAAAAAGAAAATGACCATAACAGAGTTAGGAAACATTGATCTGAGCCGATGTGATCCTGTTTTTTTTTTTTTCCATGTCATTTTCAAATGCGTGTGATCAGTAGGGGAAACCTACTGAGAAGCAGGGGGACATGTTAGTTAAATGGAGGATAATAATGCAGAAAACATATGTGTTAGTTTTTGTGTTTCATTAATTTAGTCCAACTTTTTTTTAACCAGGAATAAAAATTCCACACCTACCCCCTCTAAATGTATTTTTGTTAAATAGTGCAGCACAGAGTATTTTCCTAAAATGCGTCATGCAGAAAATGTTCTCGAGACTCGAGGGTTTACAGCTCAAATGCTTTTAACTGAAGACAGCAAGTTAAAGTCAGTTTGATTTGTGTTTGAAGTGTTTCCTCCTCAGTTTGTGAATTCCTGAAAAAATAAGTATGAGAAGATAAATGCAAACAACAAAAAGACAGTAGAACATACCAGCAGTATGGAGTCAGAGGTCCCTGGACATCAGGCACAAGAGGTCTCAGTCGCACACGATACTGAGAGTGTGACCTCCGTAGCAACACTCAATGGCCAAACTTGCAAACTTGGAATGCACCAGTTATTTGCTAATGACTTCTCAGCAGGCTCTGCACCCCCATAGTTTGTGCTACAGCATGGAACTACGGCACACGCTGCTTGGCCGGACATGTTTTGCTTCCAATGCCATTAGCATATTTCTGATGTTTTGACATATGTTATATTGTCTTTGATTTGCCTGCTCGCCTCTGGTTTTGAATATGTATTTAGTTGCATTATGAAATAGGTTTTAATATTGAAAATGAATCACTTATATATGACATAGCATACAATATAGAAGAAAGAATAAAAAAATACGATTCTGGAACAAATTTGATTTAGACCCTTCTCATCATTTATAGTGTGACTCTCATAATTGACAATGTATTACAGATAGGACTTTCAGGGCAGAATCGACCCCTGTGCAGCACTCCTGTCAAGGATAAATAAACACCGTCGGACACAGCTTTGTGTTCAGTGCTAGCTAATAGATGTTATCATAGTAATAGGGATAAACAAAAATTGTACACATGCAGATGGAAAACAGCTATACTTTTAAAGCTAAACATCTCAAAGGCAGAAACCGAATTTGCATACAGCTACTCTGGATGGCATTACTTTGGCCTCCAGTGTTACAAAAATTAAAGTTAAGAGGAATTTTTGACCAGGACATGTCCTGTAACTCACACAAACCCAATTCTTTAGGACCATTAATGATCACTCCTGCACAGGAGGCAGTAGTAATTCCTTATTGTTACTATGTCCAAACAACGCACTGAAAAGCCTTCCACTGATCTGCTTAGTTATACTGCTATTGCTCCAGGGCGGGGGGGAGACCTCCCATGCCGCTTTTCTCCTCTCCATTCAGTATATTTGCGTGTCAATTGTGCATATTATTAAAGTGCATTGTAAAGAATGTCACTGCAAAAAAAAAACAGTACAATTTGGGAAACAAAAAAGCAAATAATTTATCTCACACTGAACTGATTGTAATCTATTTTATAGTACAGTCCTAGTATATTGTGGCATTAATGGCAGCCTCGTGCAGTAGCTCCGGACATATTCTTGAGACCTTTCAAATTAATGTGTTTTTAAAACATTTTTGTTTTTTCTAGACCTGATTGGATGCTGTGCTACTGGCTTACATTTTGCGCATGATTCTGGCACCATCAGCCACATATGGCACTCATCGTAAGATTGATGAGTTTTTTTTACACGTGGGAACTGTCTGGAATAAGACCCTAAATCCAGACGAGTAAAAGAGAAGACGTCTAGAACATAGGTCAGGAGCAAAACAGAGAGCAAGAAGGAGGACATTTAAAACATTTCATCATGGGGAACATGGGATGCCTGGTTAATAAAAGGAATGAGCTCGTAGCTCTAAAGAGGATTCAACAATAATGTAGGGAATTCAGGATTATGGGTTCCGAGACGACACTGCAGAAAAATATCCCCATCTCCAATGCCACGATAAAAGGCTTTGTTGACTGATTTTTTTTATTTGTCTTTTCATTTGTTTTAATTATTCAGTTATATTTCCTCAATAACTTATGCTGCAGCAATATCATTTTCCCTTTGTGGATTATTAGCATATCATTCAATTCCATTCAATTACTTTATCATGTTACAGTATTATATTAGAGTACAGAGGGTTTTATGAATTTACAACATCTGCCAACATTTATATTGCTATTGCAAAACATTGTGCTTATTTTTTTTGTCTTTCTTTTTTTCCTTAAAAACTACACTAATAACTAAAATTTCAATGAAAAACAGATACTATAAAGTAATGAGGAGCCTAAAGCATAGGACTTCCTATTCAATATCATTATTATTTTAAGATTAACTAAACATTAATCTGTCACTTTATGGCTTGAGGCCAGTGTGGGGGCAGGGAAGTCTCCCAAGAATCGAGTTTGTTTAGGAAGTTTTTAATATTTGATTCTTTCTTGAGAACAGAGGGTCAATTATAATCATTGCAAATTCTTATGAAATACAGTAATATACTGTTGAAAGTTTGCGCTACATGTACAGCAATTCTTTACAATTTATCTCAGTCTTGTAGTTTTCTGTTTTCTCTCTCTCTGTCTATTATGCAGGTGTATCATGGCTTCACAGCTACATGCTTCATGATGGTTGGCATGACCTCCCCCAAATTTATTTGTTCGCCATCTCTTTCTGTCTCTCTCTCTCTCTCCCTCTCATGCTGCTCTCTTGCTTCTTTCTTCCGCTGTCCCCAAAGCCCTTCTAGTTGAGGCAGATGGCCGCAATCCTGGAGCCCGGTTCTGATAGAAATCTGTTTCTTTTAATTTTTTCTCCTCTCCTCTATCGCAAATTGCTTGCTCAAAATGAAACATTGAGTTTCTCTGTGTCGAGTGGCCTGAGATGGTTTTAGATGGGAAATGGTGCATAATTAATATAAATGAACTGAAGTGTAACTCTAAGCATGTCGATTTTGGAAATGAGCTTGCATATACAGCTTCTCTGAGTCACCTCTGCAACAGACTTCTTTGTCACTGATGATCCCTGGCAGTCCCTAATTGTGTGAGCATGTGTGCTCATCTTAAAATCTGAAAAATAAACCTTGACCATCTTTCTACGTGAGACTATCTCCAACTTTTTCTTAAATAAACTTTTGTCCTGTTCTCTGTCACGCACTTTGAAAAGCAGTAGATGCTGTTGTTCTGGATAACAACACAAGCGTCTCAGGCAAGATTACTTTCCCTGATGTGCAAGGCGTTGAGAAAGGTGTGACTCTGCATGTCTGAGCCTTTCTTCACAGGATTTGAAGGCAGACACATGCGCAGCTGTTGGCATTAATAGTTTCTCTCCCCAGTGGTCAAATCCAAATTTTCATCTGATTTACCATGACATCAAATCAACTCTGATGAGATAGTGGAGACATTTATGGAAACATTCTAAATCGATCCCAGTTTTGTAATTCAACAGGCAAAATCGCCATCTTTCATCTCTCCTTTCAAAGTTCCCTCCCTGGATGCCTCCCCAGAATTTTAATATCTCCCTGGCAGGCCTGCATATACCATCGGAAAGCTGCAGCACTCTGAATCGAATCAGACCTCCAGATGATAGATGAGTGAGCCACAGTCACAGTCTATAATATATCTGGACTGCCAGCTCACTCCTGTGACAGCTGAAAAATGCCAATGAAGCAGCGGGAGCCAGAACTTGCCCCCCCCCCCCCCCGGTGCTTTTTCTTTTCCCCCTTTGTAGGTGCAAACTTGCTTCAGCATATCAGGGAGTACAGCCATAAGAGTGATGGAGCATTTCCTACAGGTGGCCACTGCACCCTAGCCTCAATGTGCGGTGATGCTTTCATGACACATCTGTTGTGTGGCAGGGGAAACCTTGGGAGAGGATGGTTGACCTGGCATTTACCTTTGTCTCTGAGCACAAAGCAAATCAGAAGCTCAGCTGCAAAGCACAGACACTTGGTTTGAGAGATATAGTGAGCTGAACTCTCCAGAGAGCTGTAGAAAAATACCAGCTCAGCCCCCCTGGGGATTTGAGCTTCCAAGGCTCCATATACAGTCTGAGGCTGGTGTAAAGCCTTACCGTCAGCGATTAGGTGCTCCGGCACATGTAAGATTACCCGGACAGAGAGGCTGCAGGAGAGGTGAGATGAGTAAACCAGGCCGATCGCGCAGCTGATGACACTGATCAGAGTCAGGGTGGTCTTATTGATGGGGCTCCGCGGGGAACCTGCTGCTGTGAACAAACACACAGGGTTGGGAGGGGGCGGGGGTGGGAACAACAAATGGTAGAAATATGTGAAGCAGCGGCCATGCTTTTTTCCCCCACAGCCCCTTCCTGCCATAAACATACATAGACCACCAGACATCAACACACGCTGCCTACACAGGGAGTTTTTCTTTATAAAATGTCTTTTGTTTTTTTAACGGGCCAAAAAAATGGGCTTAGCACCCATGAAAAAGACCTTTGGATCAGAAATATCAAGCCTTTGGGAGGTTTTGCCCAGGCATAGCTCAGTGGCACAGACATAAGGTTTACCTTTGAAGGGTTTTAACATCCACGCTGGGATGTGTGAGGAAAAAAGAGACACAGGCATAAATAAGAAAAAACAGCTCTGAGGTTTTTTGCAGCCTCCCCTCTTTCCGAAGCTCTTCTTCTCAGTCGGAGTGAAAACTCTTGCCTTATCTCTTTTACTCCAGAGTGCAACACAGAAAGCGGTAAATGTGACCTCGTACCCACAGGGGCACACGCGTATATGCACACACACAGAAATCTCACAGCGACCTTGAATATAGGCACTTTCCTTTGTCTTAAACAGCAACTTTTACACCAGCAGAACGATTCTATATCATACTGTCACTTTTAAATTACTCTGGCACAGCTTTCCCTTTCAAACACTGCCTGAGGCGAACCTTTAAACAAAATTTAAATAGAAAGCTGACCTTTCGTATTGTTTATCAAGCTCGTTTATTTAATCAGGTAACTTACCAGAAACTGGATCTGGGCATCATTTCACCTTGTTGACCTTTCTGGCTTACCTCCTGAAGTTTATATTTCACATTTTTTTGTCATGTCACAAAAGTAATCTCAGTATAACTTTGTGTATTTCACAAAACTGTAAAATATTTCACCATATCTTGTCCTCTGATTTTTCCTTAAACATGAAATGACAAGAAATCATTTTGTCATGCCTCATGAATCATCTTTTCCTTTGGATCGAAATGGCATAGTTGGGACCCTGTTGCAACCACCTCATTCTATTCTTAAACCAGGCTCTAATTAAAGGTGTTGGCTACACTTCTGAAGGCTTTGCCGCATTTGTGACACCTGTGCACATGACGGGGGGATAATTGGCTTGGAGGCTTTGTAAAGGCTTGTAACGCCTTCTGACAGCAGCTTTTATTTTGAGGGCATTGTTTTTTTTTATCATCACCACCGACCATCTCCCTTCCACAGCCCATTACTATACATCAAAGTTGCAAAGACATGGCATGCTGACAGATAAAGCGTGCTCCACCACTTCACTTTGACAGCATTTGCACAGGGTCCTCCTTAATAATATTTGTCCGTAATAGTATTTCAAAATATGGTGTTCTTCATAACGCAAGATGCAACGAATATCATGTTTTTTCCACCAGAAACTTCTGATCTCATCATCTTGTTTGGTTTCACTCAACAAGATAGTATGCAAATGCACTGAGATCAGTTTCACATGCTCACAAACACTTTACACACACCTCTTTATATGTACTATACACAGTGTATATATAGATATATATATCTATATATATAGATATATATACACATATACATTGAGCTCATACAGTCTATTTGCTCCCTTTTGGAGAAAAATTCATAAACAGACACAACTCTAGAACCATCCATCTGCCATATGCACTAAAGTTACTTGACATGCGTCGTGACAATGGTTATACCATCGGCGAGATAAACTGTCTGTAGGTGTACGAGTCCTCCTTACCCCCAGAGCCCCACGCGCTGTTGGCGTTACCATTTCTCATACCTCGAGTCCGGCGCCGACTGCGGTTAGGGTCGGTGTAAAAGGCCAGCTGAGGCTCGCTGTCGGCCTCCGTCCCAGAGTCCCCGTCCGGGTTCAAGAAAGTTGAACCCGCTGTTGGATTCACACAAAAAATACACTTCCAATGAAAAATGATAAAAAAATGAAGAAAAAAATCTGGACCGATTGGTGGTAGATAGCAGGGAGAAGGCCAGAGCCGCGGCTGAACCCACTGCTTCATTCAGTCTGCGATCAGTTTAAAAGCTTAAACGAGTTTAAAAGTTTTTTCTCATTCAATCACTGAAATATAAGGATTGTAAGCCAGGATGAAACTTAGAGTCAAAGATGCTGTTTTTTCAGTCAGTGGTACCTTCCATTGAACCGTTAAGACCACATCTGAAATTCTAAATAGCGTTTTGATTTATAATAGAAAATTAAATCAAATTAAATCAAATCAAATAAAAGGGGTGGCTGACAATATGGAAAATGTATTACGATAAGGTTAGGAAAGCTAATTCCAGGATTGTGGTATGGACTTGATGGGTAAATGTAATGGAACCAAACTATCCTTAATGTCACCACTATGAAGTAACCCTGTGCTCATCCATAAAGTATCCATCGCAGAATGCATTAAACCATGCTCCCATCAGAGGAGCAGCTCAGATTGTACATGTTCTGCTGTACTTTGGATGGGTGCACTAATACTACACTTTATATAACGCTAACCTCACAAGCTAAACCTGCTGCACAGAGATCACTTAATTGGATAATGGATATAAAGCGAATTTGAGCTGCTTTAAACCGTACAAATCAACTTAACAAATGCAGATTAAGGCCACCGATCACTTCGAAAGAGTCTTCAATAGAAACAAACCTATTTTTTTTTCAAAAAATGCCACAATTACTTTACTGGCCGTTATACCGGTTTGTTAGAAACACTGGTAGGAATCCTGCACTAACTACATTAAGATCGAAATAATCAGCTTTTTTTTTTGTGGACATCTGTCAATCCAGTTGTGCGTTTATAAAAGAAAATTTAAAACATTCCATTTGCAGGGCTGTTGAACTGTGCTGCGCTCTGCTGACACATCTTTCTGTTATTTTGACAACCCCTTTTAAACCAGTGAGACGAGGCTTAATACAAGAAACACCTTTCTGTTTAGATCAGTCGAGTTTAACAGTCGCAAAACAGCCTCCTCCTGAACATTCCAGCAACAATGAAAAGAGATTTCTGAAGAACTGTTACCGTTCACTATTCCAGCATCCAATAAAGCGGCAGCTGAGCACACCCCGAATCAGTAACAGTTTCCAATATTCCCTTATTGATATAAAACCATACAAATGATTGGGAGTAAATTAGCTTTGTAAACCTACTTTTTGGTCCTAAACTTCATTCACCTAATCTGTATTTCTTGAGAAGGAATTGGTCTAATGAATTTAATATACATAATATTCATACTTTCAAGTTTTAATAGCCAAAGCAGAGCTACATAGTGTATATGAGAGATGAAATGAAAATGAATAGATGAAAACACAACATGTTTTGCCGGACAATACCAACATGACTTGTGTTTTTCTTAATTCTTTTAATTTCTTAAGTCTTATTTCTTATTCTTTATGTGGAAAAATAACAAAACACAAGCTTTACTATTTCAGAGAAAAGGATGAACCCAAGACAATTAGTAATATGATTTTAAAAAAAGGGAGATTGAACCGCTGCGTTTGGGAAGATAATCTCATTCACACAATTCATTTGTAAAAATCGTCAATGAATCTGTCACAAAAAGATGCCGTATTATCCTTAAGGATAATACAATACAGATATAGAAGCTAATGTTTGTGGGAGGTACTTTGGTACCTATGGTACAGTATACTCTTTGATAAACAAACTGCCCTGACAATGTCAATAACGCATTTCCGCTGTGTGTTATAGCAGGGGCATTAGCTATATTTAGAGGGCATGTATTGAAGCTTGTCTTACAAGTGTTAGCGGATTGCACATCACAAAGTGAGGGGGAAAATCCATCAAAGCCGCCAAGATTTGCTGCCTCAGCGGGATATATGTGAATCGAAATAAAATTCATGCTACTATGTTCTGTGACAAGAGCTTTAAAAATCCCCAACCAAGTGGCAGTGTTTGATTAAATTGGAGACGGTCCCTCAGAAACAATGCGTGGAGGAAAGTCAGTTGGCAGCAAAGTCGATGTGGCGAAGTGAGAGGGACTTTTTCATGACAGCAGCTTCATCAGCTTTTCATGTTGTTGGTTTTAGGACAACATGCACTGAAGATATGAGTGCGTCGCAGAAGCATTGCTGGCAGCCATGACTATCAGCCACCACAGATGTTAGCGCGGCTTTGCTGCGCAAGTGGAAAGCCTTTTCTGATGACATTGTTTCAGCAGCAGTGTCCACCACTGATTTAATAAATGTGCAATAATCACTTCACACTTCCCCATTCAGATATGTTTACAGGCTGGGAACACAGTCCTCTGGAACGCTATTCAGTCTGCTATTAAAATGTTGCAGTGAGGAGGACACAAAAGCTCCTCTCACTTAAGAGGCGAAGAATGAGATACTCCTGCTCACTCCTGCCTCCTCAATAACATTAACATTTGGGCAAATAATTAGATAACAGAGGAGGGAAAATCTATCCTTTCTCTATTGTATAAACATGTGAACATGAAACACTCTCAATACATAAAAAGAACAAGCCAATTGAGGCTCAGCAGCCATCCCAAAATCACAGTCTACTGTTTTTAATTTGTTATTTTCTGGCTTTTATGAAACAATAAAGCTGCACAGCTACTGACAAGTCATTGCACGATGTTCCGCAACAGTAAATGCAACGGCACTACCGTGATATGTGGCAGAGGAAGGCAGCCATCACCAGCGAGAAAAAGAACCAATGAGATGCAACAAAGGCACCATGCTCGTCGCTTTGACTCTGACATAATCTCTAAAACCCTGAGGAGCACAACCAGGCCAACTAATAATCAGCCAAGCACTGAGTTCTGTCCGCTTTGCTCTCAAATGATGGGAGGAGAAAGAGACTTATCAATTATATGGCAGAATTCTTTGCTTCAGAACATTTCGCTGCTAATCTCCAGTCACAAAGTTGTTTAATAGAAAAAGGCAATACGTGCACTGTACAGCAAAACTAGCGAATAAATCTTTTAGAGTAAATGTTTTATGTGGTTTGTGGACTTCTGTGACAACTATATTATTGTTACTGTTATGGTTGTGATGTCTTCCGCAGTCAGTAAAGTGCTCTGTCTCAGAACTGTTGTGTTGTTTTGTCGATACACACACTTGTAATGCATTGCATCAACCTTTTTTATCTTTATTTACCCTAGTGGGTCACTTCAACACTGATTGTGAAATGAGGCAGCTTTTTATAAAAAAAAAAGGCATTGCCTGATTTTTGAAAACTCTGAGAAAAAAAGGACTGTAGACTAATTTCTGACTAATAGAATCTATATATGGGAAAGAAGCTGCAATATGTGTAGCAATATAGAAATTTTGAGAATGTGACATATTCAGATGGTATCATATGCATCAAAGTGTTAATGGGTGAATGACAGCTGAATCAAACTGAGAGGCCTGTGCTCATTTACAGCTCTAACAGACTGCAGTAGAAGAAATATTCATACGTGCATACTTTATGTACAGTAACAGTGATACTTAACATTCTAATAAAAATACATACATTTTCAGAATGTAAACTTTAAAAAAATAAAAATCCCATATCGTATCACATTGTTTATTTCTCCTTAAATAAATTTGATGGTTGTTTTCTCCAGTTTGATTTTTGAAAGCTACATTTCCAGCTCTTAAGATGGTTAATATCACTCACCACTGCAAACCCAACATGAATTACTTTAAAACCAGAACTAGTTTATCTACAGCTATACTTGGATTTGTAAATGTGTCTTCTGTGACTATAACAAAATTGTACTTAAGCACATAAGTTACCTCACAGGCTTCCTAGCTGATGCTCACCTCATCAAAAATGAAACTACACTTCAGTGGCTTTGGCAGAAATACCAAGTGTGACTTGTAGATACCGTTATTGGCAAGCTTCGGCTGTTTCATGCCTATATTATTTATGAAAAATGTATAAATGATTAAGAAAACATTGAAAAGATGGAGGGTGTAAATTCCTGGAAAGAAGAGGCCGCATAATCAAATCACATTCAAGTGGATCTTCTTCTCACTGCAGCTCTCACACTGAATCTGAGAAAGTAGATGTGGTTCATTTTTAGACATTAAAAAGGGAGAAATCCCCTGAATGTGATTCCTGTCCCATAAGTTCATATCTATCCTTCCAACACTCTATTACAAAGAGGAGGAAGACTAGTTAGTGGACTAAGGGATTTTTGAAGAAGTAGTAATTTATTTTCAGATTAAATTAAATTTTGCTACCTATTCTATGTGAACAGCAGCTATATATTAATAGAAATATTAGTATATAGTATATATAACTTAAGTGGTTTTATAGATGGAGACTATAGTACTCTGCTCAAAGAACTGAATACATGCATTTATACATGGTCTGCAATCTTTCTGAGCCAGAAAGGGAAACATGTAAAAAGCACTTCATTTGTAGCCATGCCTTATGACAAAAACAAAGTATCAATGCTGTATGAAAGAATCGTCCATTTGACGGTGCCTTTAAAAGCCTGTGAAGATGCACCCAGGGACATGCAGCTTGTCTGTTGTGGTTACTGTTCTTTAGCAAATGGCAAACTTTCCCTTTGAAGGGAACAAATACTGTGGCGCACTTATCAACTAGGAAGGATGACAGGTTCCAAGGGACTTCCCACAAACATTATTAATCCAGAGCAGTGAGTTCAGTCAAGGTTCACAGCACTGAAATTAACAACACAGTGAATAATAAAAGAAGTCGTAATAAAAGAGGATTTGTTCCCATACAGAAAGTGTGTCACGGAACGTCAAAAGGGACGGGCGGCATATTTTGAATCGCTTCCAAAAAGTAAAGTAATAACAAGAGCAGACAGATGCTTGAATATGAGTTCAGTAAAGGACAGTCTATGTGTGATAACCTCTGTGATGAAATGTGGACTTAGAAGAGTGAATCTTAGACTGATTGTTTGTACTTCACTGAACCCGAAGGACTAAGATGAACCGAACTGAGGACACTGAGGCAAAAATGTCTCAGCAACAAATATTGATATTAATAATAACACCGTATTGGGAAACTGTGACATCTTGGCAGGACCTGTGACGGGAGCTCATGGATTTAATTGTAAAAGAAAGAAAGGATGCTGGGGGAGTGGAGGGTCCGCTGTTATATTTGAGAGCACTTGTGATTACGTTTAATGATCAAACAGCAGCTTTAAAGTAAAACTTTAGCATCAGGACTTAGCAATAATTCAATTTTTTTTTTCCCTTTGGCTGCTTTTTGGGGGAGCTGTAGTTCAGGTGGAAGAACAGTAGTCTGCCAAATGGAGGGTCGGTGGCTCCATCCCAGGCTTCCCCAGACCACATGTCAGAACCTCTTTGGGAAAAACACTGAACGTTGCATCAGATGCATTCATCCATGTGTGATGAATGTGTGTGATATTAAAAGCACTGCATAGCCGGTAATACAGTGCATTAACTAAGAAGTGCTGTATGAGTGTGTGTGTGTGTGTGTGTGTGTGTGTGTGTAAATGAGGGAATGTGGCTTGGTGTATAAAAGCATTTTAAGTGGTCAACTAGACTCAAAAACAATCTATAAATACAGTCCATTTACCATTTTCATATTATATGCATTCAGTTAGTCTTTATGAAGGCTGAAATCTACAATTACTTTAATAACTGATTATGTTTACGTATATTATTGTGTTTTACCAGTTACGTGTTCACACTGCACATTCTGCCAAGCCAATACATCACAATAAAGAAATACTACATTTACATCAAATCTATGGACAAAAAAAATCCTAACAAGCATACTTATACTTAGCAGTATGAGTGTGCCTGACTCAGGGTGGCATGTTTGTCTGTCCGACTGTACTGTCATATTATTATTTTCACTTCACATAAATGGTTACCAATGTTCTGAATAATGTACATCATCTTGTATATATGTATATTGTAAATCCACTTTTCATTTGAAGCGCTTTTGTAATCAGGTCTTAATTACTCTTTACTCACTTAGCTTGACTCACAAGCAGTCCCCAGACTTTCGCATGGAGGTGTATTTTTCAAGTTTGTGCAAAAGAGATGCCAAACGTGCTGTTGTCCTACCTGCCACAAAGCAAAGTCTGGTCCCCTCAAACATTCATTGCAGGATGCTCATCCACAAACAGCACAACACAATCAAGCGCCACTTATAAACCAAGTTATCATTTCCAGCATTTGGCTTGACAGGACCAGGATAACAAACCACTGACACTGGAAAGGAGCAGATGAACCGATAAACCACGAGAACCGTTCTCAGGAGCAGCAGCTCTGGTACCATCAACTTGTGATGGAAATTAAGCCATACCAGCAGCTTTGGGGATCGAAAACATCTAAACTGATAAAAAGAGCGAGTAGGTTTCAATTCTTGCTTCTGAATCTTAACTGTGTCAAAAAAAAGGGTTTATAACAAGGAGGACCAATGTACAGTTTCTCTTTAACCTGAAACAACAAATAAATAGGTTTCCTCTTTGCTTGGGTATAACAGAGAATGACTTTGGCTAGAAATAATAGTGAAAGGCATTGACTTTTGCATGTTTCCAGTTTTAAGACACTGGTCAACATTTCTGAAGTGAAAAAAAATCAAAGCTACATCCCAAAAGAAAAAAAAAACCTAATGCAAGGTATCGAGGTATCACTTTAATGAGTGTTCATGGATATTCTGCACATAAACTTGCTATTTCATGTGCTAAAGCTGATGTATAATATGGGTGATGGTGTTATAACAGTAGGGGGCAGAATGTCACACGGATCTCCAACTCAATGGTCACCGGCTTAAGTTTAGTGACAACTAACTAATTCTTAGCCAACAGGAGTGTAATACTTCATCGGTGATGCTCATGTGGCTGATTTCTATCAGGCATTCAGCTTAGGTTTGGTATTGTTTGTTGCCCCGCACATTAAATTGACATCTGTACTGTAATATTACATGTGTGGTCAGAAGCTCGGCAAGATGTAAATGGCTCGTTGCTGCATTGATGCTAAAGGACACCTAAACAAAACAGATCTATTACTGATGTTATTAATACTACCTGTGATAACTAAAGGATTGGTCCATACAAAACACTCTGAAAATATACAGTGCTGTGGTCTATAATTACCCCAGCATTATTCTTAATTTCTTCTTCGATGGCATTGATGATGACCCAACAATCTAGTTATAAACTTAATTATCTTGTGTGGTTAACAGCTAATTAGGACCTAATTACCCCCTTTTCAACAACAGTAATCATTAAATTCTGATAGGGACCCACAGGTCTAGGCCCACTCCTCTCATCCATTTTTCATTTTCTCCCACTTGGCAATTCTGGTACTTTCAGCGCCTTTAGAAATGACTCTCGAGTCCATCAAATATGCTAACATATGACGTGAAGAGGCAATAGCACATTTTTATCAAAAAGAGAGTCCTTAGAGAGCGCCTTACCTGTTTTGCACACCAATGTATTATTTCCACTGAGAACCACCATACTTCTATGTGCATATTTTATGACAAAGAGGAAAACTGTCCACTGGAAACCCCCAAACAACAGCAACGCAAAACCGCATGAAGCAGACCTAATTGCCTACTTAGGCAAACTGATTCCTATGTGGCTGGCTTTGGAGAATACTAATTTGTTGCTGGAAGCACTCTAAATTTCAAAAGGGGTGACTGTGTGTGTGAGAGTATATCTGTGTCTCTGTGCATGCATTGAGTGCCTTAAGAAAAGCAAAACGCTGTATTTTTGAACACCTAGTTGATACTGTACCACTGACACAAGATTTTAATGAACACATAGGAGGGTTATTTTCCTCTCCGTTACTTCTGGCCTGCATTTTTCATGTGCATGTTCATGCAGTCAAAATAAAGTACCGTATAAGACAATCAATTTGGAGGACATTTTTTCTGTCCAGCTCTGAGACAAGGCCAACCAAAGGCTTTGGTCCAACCTTTCTCACAGAGAAAGTGACATGAATGAGAGGAAATGTGTAGATCAGTTTGCCATCGCAGACATGGTGAATCCAGACACTGGATTCTTTAGCATCATTTGATGGAAGTGCTTTACACAAAAGTTCTTACAAAGATCTAACAATTTCTAAACTCAGGAAAAGTATGTTTTTATTCAGTTAAATATTTTTCTATTGTCTTTGTGGAGCAAAAGGAAACCGCTCACTTGCCTTGAAGACATACTGCATCACTCTCTGCGCTGGCTTCCTGTCGCTCAGAGAATAGACTTTTAAACAGCTCTGCTTGTTTACAAGTCTCTTCATGGTCTATTGCCAAAGTACATCTCTGACATGTTGGAGCCATATGAACCTACTTGGGCTCTGAGAACCTCAGGGAGGGTCTCCTGCTGGTGCCCAGAGTCAGGACTAAACCAGGTGAGGCTGCTTTTCAGTTTTATGCTCCTAAAATCTGGAACAGTCTTCCAGGAGATGTGAGACATGCCTCAACTCTGACCATGTTTAAATCCAGGCTGAAAACAGTTCTATTTAGCTGTGCATATGACGACTGAAAGTATTTTATCTGCACTCTTTACTTTTAATTTAACCCGTTGACGCCGGATGTTGCTTAGCGCAACATTGCCCCTCGCGCCGGTTGTTGCGTAGCGCAACATTGTCCCTAACGCCGGTTGTTGCGTAGCGCAACATTGTTCATTTATCATTATTTTCAAGACGCATGCAGCATGTAATGCACAATAATTGGTTCAAATACACATGAGGTGGGTGTTTTCGATTAGCCTGTTCTGCAATAGTGCGTTTGTAGCTAATTTGACAGCTCGGCTACAATGGCTGCGGTTAACGAGACATACTGTGACAGCGATGGAAGTGATGTGGAGTTGGCGCGGCCACACACCATCCAACTCGAAGTGGAGCCCCGTGTCAAAGCAGGAGATGAAATCTTTCATCGGTCTCTGCCTAACTTTTGGAATAATCAAACTACCAACTCGCCGGGATTACTGGAGGCAGAGCAAGTGGTTGTATCAGACAAATGTAGCCCGAGTGATGGCACGAGATCGTTTCGACACGATGTAATTATTTATTCTTGCGCTGCATTCTGACGACTTCTCATTCTTATTTGAGTGGCGTTGCCCTTATGTCAAAAAAAGAGAGCCCGGTGCGAATTACTGCAGTATGACAACTATGATGTTTTAGAAGTCGTGTCACTGAAGTATACAGTATAACTGCACAATGCAAGATATATTGCAGGGTTTTTTTATCATTCATTATTATTGCTGATATTATGATTATGATTTAGTTATAGTATAGTAACAGTATAGTAATAGTAGTATAATAAATAGCAGCATTGGGTATTATCCTGAATCATAAAGCAAAACTACATGAACCAAATGTCCAACATTGATTAAAAAAAAAAAGTAATACAATCCAGCCAGCGAAATTTTTTTTAATTTTTCTTAGGTGTTTTCAATGAATTGTTTTTAGTTCAAAAAACCCTCAGGCATTGGGGACCTTTTCTAAAAACTGGCTTAGGCATTGAGCAGCCTTTTTTGCAGGTGCTTTAGGCGCCAATGGGTTGATTAAATGATTATTTTTTATGTTTTTTGGAATGATTTTATTTGCCTTCTTGTGATTTTATGTAGCTGTAAAACACTTTGAATTGCCTTGTGTACGAATTGTGCTCTACAAATAAACTTGCCTTGCCTGCATCAGCCCTTTTCCATTCGCAAATTCATATTTATGACTTTTCAAATAAAATCTGCATATTTGGTTACACTTGGCTGCATCCAACTGATTAAAAAATTGTCTGTTATGAAATTTGAGGTTCAATATGAGGTTTGACTTTAGGACTCTGATGATCAATTGTCTCTTCCAGTGTAAACAGATGATGCACATTTTCTTGCCACGCAAGAGGCATCAAACAAACATTTAAAACTGAAGACTTCAGACTGAATACATGTATCGTTACACCTCACAAAGCTTTGCATCCATGAGTAGTTTTTCATGAATGGTGACGAGGTAAATACTTGGCAAACTACCACAGCTGGGCAGTCTCATGTGTAAATCGTAAGAGCTCTTCCAGCAACCTTGCTTGTTTCCTTGGTTGTTCTCTCAGTTTGAGGGTTCTCTACCGTGTTTTGAATTTAGAGTTCAAAAGGATCCGGTCAGATTTTCATAATAATTTTCATGTAAGACTTTTTTTTAATCATCATGAAAGAAGTACTTTTGTTTTCCCGCAAGCAAATCCAGTGAACCGACCTTCCAAAAATTGTACGTGATTTTGCTTCAAAATGAAACAACTTTTTCTTTTAACAACACGGCAGTGCCTTAAAGTGTTATACCACTGATGGATACTTGGTTCTGGCTCTGATATTCATTCAAAACACCTGAACTTACTCAACAAGTAATCGAACTAGTCATTGCAGCGTCTTTAATAGGGTTCACGTATGGTGGGCATTTTGTAACTTTGTACCTGGACTTGATAGATAGTAGGCCTGGAAAACATATTTTTCTCGATTAGGTTTCAAGTAACATTTACATGCTAATCTATGTAGTCAAAGTATGATCATATCAAGAACTCAACGCTTTGAAACGGAAAATTACAGTATTTGTTACTGGTGTCAAGAGCTGAACGACCCTATAATGTTCCCTATGAACTCTGTTCATATTCCGATATAAGCTTTAAGCATGTGCACTTGCAGGTATTTTAACAGCCAAAATACAAAACTTAAAGTTTGCTTTATATTTGTTTTTTTCATTTTTAATTCCCATAAGTGATTTTTGTAAAGACCCATGCTCTAATGAATGAATGGACTTAAGTAAATGGGAGGCCTTGATGACTTAACACTTGAACACTGCCTTAGAACCTTTGACTTTCAACATTTTGGAATGAAACCTCACAGGCTGGCAAAGTAAACATCAATGTAATATGCGGCTCACAGCAACGGCTTCGTAGGACATGTGAGCGTTGGAGCTTTAATTATTCTAACACCATTATTTGGAGCAGCTAACACTGGATAGTACTGAGCTCAGTTGGATGTTATAAAGGCATTTATTCTTTGTTCTGATTGTTTATCATAGATAAAAGGCTTTGCTTGAATTGTGGTTTTCTCAGTTCTGTCCCCCTGATTAAAGCTGTAGACACTACTCAGAAAAGCCACTGAGGATTGAGATCAGCACTGCAATCAAGGTTTCTTTTACAATTGCAAGCCAATATGTCCCAGAGTCATGTTGGCTTTCCAGTCATTGTGAATGAAATATAATTAAAATGGCCTGTATGACAAATATACTGCGGCTAGCAGGGATAGCACGCATGCCCGTATTGAAATACAGTATAATTACAATTCTCCCCTATAGTCTGGAATCAAGCTGCGAATTATTCTGTGATGTGTACTGTGTCTTTTTGCTAGAAAATAAGTTAATTTCTAAACTTTCTCTCTCTTCCTTCTTTATTTCTGGACACTGCAGAATCGGTTTTAATTGGGTTGAAAATAAGAAATCCGTGTGGCCCAGTGTGGAGGAAAGTGAATTATGTTCTGAGGTCAACTGAAAATTTCCAAAATGACATTTTGAAAATGTCGCTGCCTTCTATTTTTTTCTGTTTGTCATTATGGGCTAATGGCTCTCCAATTCATTGACTGTAACCTCGCTCTTTCTTCATTTCCTGCGTTCCTCGGTCCCTGGTTATGCAGCACCATAACCACTGGTTATGCAGCACCATCAGTGGAAAGAAGGAAAGGCAAACTGTTACAGTCTGTGAAGGTTAGTAAAAAGATCACAAGAAACCAAAAGATGTAAAACATGAGGTTTCACATTCAGAATTGTTTTAATGACATTAATTTCTCATGATGATATGGATGCATAGTGTACGACTATGTTTATCTCAGGCAAAGGCCTCGTGTTTTTTGTTAAACTTTTATCACTTGCCCGACCTTGTATTGTTTTAATTTTATTGATAAATTTCTCAAGGTAGTAGGAAGTTTTGTGACAGACATAATACTTCCAAATTTAGCTCACAGTATTTCAAAGAAATATATCAAAACAATATTTTGAGGTGCGATGAGCTTTGAATCAACTCTAAGGACCTGTGCACCTATGTCCATTAAGACCAAGTACAGACTGCCAAATCATGACCCTGGATTTAATTGGAAATAAGATGAGGAGAATATTTTCAAATGATGATGATAATTACAAATATGTTTAAAGGGACAAGGCTGAAGAGCAATGCTGATCCACAGAATTTAAAGCAGGCATGATACTGTGGTGAGATCACTGCAGAGGCTCTGATGCGTTTCTGAAAACCACTGTGAGTGAATATGTTTGGTTGTCTGATCCATCCATCCGAGTTAAAACTCTACCATGATCAGAAAAGAATCATATATAAACAATGTCCAAAACTACTGCCAACTGCCTGAGCTAATTCAAGATTTAAGATGGACTGAGATGAGCGGAACGCGTTCATGGGGGCAAGGGGGTACATAGTGCACACTGCATGTGTAAAAACTGTGAAGGAACCGTTGATGCTAAGCGATACATACAGACCATGGAGCAACATATGCTGCTAGCCCCATGATGTCTTTTTAAGATAAGGACTTTCTGCAAGATGATGTCAAACCACCTTCTGCACTTAATAAAACCACATGGCTCAGTGAAAAAAAGAGTCTGGCGCTAAATTAGACTTCCTGCAGGCCAGACCTGCCACGTACTGACAATGAGATGAGATGGAAAATACAACCAAGCAGGTCTTGTATCTCTCAGCTGAAATCTTACATATAGAACCGTTAATTTGAATAAAATACTACAATATATATTTTTCAAAAAGCAAAACTGCTAACATTATTTGATATGTCTTTATTATAATCAACATTAAATACAAATTTTAAATGATTTGCAAATCATTGCCTTTAGATTTGACTATCTTTATCTACTTTAAACTGCATCTCAAGTGTTTTTTCTTTTTCTTTTTCTCAAACTATTGGAAATCCATGTTGTGAAATAGAATCGGTATACTAACATGCAACTCTTTGGTGCTCTGATTTTATGAGGTTATTGTTTTCAACAAAAATACTTGTATGCCCAGGATTAAACTTTTTTATACAATTCATCATTAAACATTAAAATAAAGTCTTTATCTTGGTCTCCTTTTTATTGTTGACCTCCATCAGCTGATGTTTGGACAATTGGGCGTGATTTAAAACGCCATCTCAGGACCCTTTATGTTGAAAGCACCCAAATGCTAGATGTTATGAAGATGCTAGATGAAGATGTTGATGCTATGAAGGGGAAACACAGCTAACGCCGCAGTTAATGGTTAACATAATGTGAAATCACTGAAAAGAGGCTCCACATCATGACATTATGCGCACTGTGGACATTTATGGCGTCTCTCCTAGCAACACCAGCTCTCAGTTCTCTGATGGCAGTTAACATGTGCCCACTTAGAGGCTCAAGACAGCCTCACTTTCTTTGGATTTATCCATATTTTATGTTCTTTTAAATGCACAATAACCTTGTAGTTTATATTCAGTATTATGCACAAAAAACTGAGGAGAATTTAAATTTTAAGACAATCCTTAGGCATTTCTGCATATATATTTCAGAGTCGTCATGAGAAAGTATTTTCAAATGATACTGAATGGAAAATACAACGGCTATAAAAGTGAAAGTGTGGAGACCTGAATGTGAAGTCGTCAACACTCATGCCCGTTGATTTTTTAACTATCTGCACATGCGATGATCCAACAACGTATCTGCATTGAGCTGGGGCATTAAATGTGATTTGTTTTCTTGTATTTTACATAAGAATCCATGAGAGTGACTCACCACGGGTGTTGCTGGAAAGGCGCTTGCGTTGGCTTGTGGAGGTGTTGTGTGGAAGCAGGGTGTTCTGCTGGTGGTTGCTGTCGATGGGGCTGGTGGCGATGATGTTGTCCTTGTATTTGTTCATCAGGGCCAACTTGGTGTTGTCGCTCACTGCCAAAATGCAGGACATAATTACAAACATGGGGGATGGAAGCCAGGAGACAAACCAAAAAGCTTTTTCTCTAAAATGAGAAAGCACCCACTTGAAAAAGAGGATTGTTTCAGCTGAATGTGACTTGTTAAAAACCACTGAGCAGAAATAAACTGTAGTGGCTCTTAGAACCCTCTCAGATCATTGTTTACTGGAGGAGAAGTCAAACAGCCACAATTAAAGAGTGACAAAAGCTGGCATGAAATATAAACTAATTTAGGAAATAGACGGAAATAGACGAAGGACATGTGAGACACATGTGTGGGCGAAATGATTATTTCTGTAAATATTCAGACCGCAAGAAAAAAATAAAACTGATAAACTACTGCGGTAATAATTCATCTTGAAAATTATTTCTTTTTAAGTCAATTAGTCACAAAATAAACATTTTAGCCTGAATAGCAGAATTGTTTCAGTCTGGAGGCGATGTCAGACTGTCCCCCAGACCTGAGTAAAGCCTGAAATAAAACACAGTGAAAATACCTCATGAAGTCTGATGAAATCTTATTAAAGATGCCTTGAGGATGAATTCTGCTCCCTTTGGTGAGAAGGAGCAGTAATTGTTTGTGTGTGCACAACAAAACTTGTGTGAACTTGATGAGCATCCTGCCTTCTGAGCACAAAGAGCCCGTTGGGCTTCGCTCACGGCAACGTTCCCGCAGTGCATTCGTTTTCAGTTTGTGTAGACACAACTTCAGGAGATCAACTGGATTTTAGTTATGGATATTTTAACATAACAGTTTCAATAATAACAAAAACCTAACTATTTGGATGACAATCAGAAACAGCGACAGCTTTGATAAAAGGAAAGAAGCGATGAGAGTAATGACGCTGTTATATAACTGTATATGTCACTTTAAAAATAAAATAGAAAAAAAAATGGTGTATTTCTTTAGTAAATGACTGTGGTGGATATTGACAAATAAATGTTACCTAAAGGGACCAGAAATCAGATTTCATACTTTATGAAATCTGTATTTGTTTTGTGTTACAAAAGACTAAAAGAAACATGCTAAAATATATACAAATCATCCTTTTTTCCCTTTGGTTTTGTATCACTCTTAAAAGATAAGGCTCAGAGCCAACTAAATATTTCCTGAAATCTATGTTAATCCAACAGATATAAGAATGCCATTTTCTGAACGACCTCTCCAACAGTTCTACCCATCAGCATTCCAGCCGGCACTTTGTCTTTTTCTCCCGTACATCACCCATTCTAAATATATGATACGCGGGGTTACTCTGTTTCCATTAGCTCTGGGGTTGGACTGTTTGAGTTTTATGGGAACACTGTGCGAGAGCGCCGTCACCGTAACTGATGTCTTGATTAATCTGAGCAGTGAATCTACTGTTTATAGAAATCCAAAGGGTACACCTTTGCACGGCGGCTCTGCTTTGTACAAAAAAAATAAAACTCATGGGGGTGGAGCGCCACGCCAGCTTCCATTGATTATGAAAAATAAATTCCTCTTAAAAAATTTTTTTTTCCAAGTGTAAAGAGTAAACCTTTTGAAATTCTACATGCAGTTGTGACATGCAAAGCCAATGAGCTGACTGCAGCAGCCACAGAACTGATGTTCTCACACTGATGAAAACAGCTGAAATGTCGGCACTTTAATATTTCCTCTCTTTGTTCAAGACTCCTCGTTTTATACAGGCAAAGCATTTAAAGACTCCATATTAGAGAAATCTTATTTCATATGCCCTACACTCATTTTGACCTATAAGAGAAATAATAAAACCTATTACATGAAGAAAAATCCAATTAGCTTTATTTACTTTAGAACTGCAGTTATTGCAAATGTGCTTTGTAATGAAGGTCTGACCTAGTAGCTGTTTCATTACATTTTCTTCAAATTGTTAGCTGAAAAGAAGGAAAATTATTAATAGCCCCTTTCACACTGAGGAATAACCCGCGTTTAATCCGCGAATTTAGCGTGTCCGCTGTTGTGTTCACACTGCCGACCCGGGCTGCCGCGTCAACTCGACTCGCCTTTCGACCCGCGTCGGACCCTAGTCTTTTTGCCGAGCCGAGTTTGATGTGAACGCAATCGACGCGGGTCGGACGTGGGCGTGACGTGAGGAGTTTAAAAGACAGAATGGACAGCTGATTCAGAACAACAGCGACAGGTGAGGACAAGTTTTACTCTGTTTTAGCCTATATCAAGTTCGAGACATTTTTTAATGTGGCCAACTGGGGAGACAAGGAGGTCCGCGAGCTCCTCAGCCTCCGAGCAGAGGACGTTATTTACCGCCACATTTCGGGGACTATAGTGCTCTTGTATTCTCCGCATATGTTCTTCGGCGGCATCCCACGTTGTAACCATCCACACCCCGTAAAATAACATCTCCATGAACTGCATATACAATTGCAAAAACGAGTCCTCAAGATGTATTTAACCCTACCTCCGACGCATGGCTTGTGCCTACGTCATTGTACACGCCCAGCATTTTATGTGTTTCGTGTGACGCTCTGCCACTAGGCAACGTTCCCTGAACTCGGCTTCAGGCGACACGGGTCACCAACATGCCAAGCGTTCACATTGCTCAACGCGGGTCGAAGGTGCAATTTGGACCCGCTAAGGTAGCGGGTCGCAGTGTGAAAGGGGCGAATGATGCATGTAAGAGTTTCTGCCACATAACATAGCTAAATTATGATTCAAGGTCATGTAAAGCATCATCTATGCCAAAGTGGAAAACATATATGCTGTAGGCTAAAAATCACATAAGCGTTAATGCTTATAAGGATGAATTATGTTTAAAAAAAAACATGACAGATCAACTGTGGCAGACGATACATGGAAATAGGGTTAAAACAATTGAAAATAGATTTTCCTTTTATTCAAAGAGCAGAGACAAAAAAAAAAAAAGAAAAAAGCCGAACGATGTCAACAGAGCAATGTTTCCACAGAGACTTTAAACTGCTGGAGTAAAACGGTTTGTTTCCATCACTGGGGAAAGAGCCTCGACCAAGTTCCCTGCATGTCATTTTACCCCCCATAAAGTCCACGCTGGCGTGCTGCAATTGAACTAGTGGAGTGGGGTTTGCAGCACTAAATGTTTCAGTCTTATTGTTGGAAGCCATGCCGGAAGACAGGGAAACGATGACCAATGTTTCAGCAGGTCTTTAAATCACAATCAATGATCCAAAATTGCCGTTTTATTCTTAAAGTGAAAACGTCCTTTTCTTGCTAGAAATAATGTCGACGAAAGCAGTGTGCCAACACCGAAGCTGCAAAAAAAATAGAACCAACAAAACTACACCGCTGGTCAGAACTGAGTAGTACTGCAGGCAGGTTGTGATTTACTGAAGGTTTGTTACAAATGTCTATGACACCGTAACACATCATAAACTGAAACCTTGATCAGTGCAGCTTTAAAGATGTAAAACCTGAGAGTTTTAGTATCATTTTGCTCTATCAACAAATGGCTACATGGGCTGGAAAACAAACGCACTCCAAATAAAACTGCAATAAAAAGTTTAGAGCAGCATATTGGGTAACTTTTTGCCACTTGAGGGCAGGAAGTCTATCCAAGAAACTAACGATACTGCCAAAAAAGAATGTGAAGGCTCTGCCAGCTCGTAGCGTACGGTGAATAAATCTGTGCCTTATTCCGCTGAATATCATTAAGTGTGGAGAAAGAATGGTTATCCGTGACTGATTGTTGAAAAAGGGTAAAAGGCTAAAAACACTACATGTGCTTCACGAAGCAATAGCAGCACACTTTGATTATAATTTGATAACATGGGACCCTTGCCTCGTGACATCCAGCCTTTCGGATTCTTGTTAACCTGAAAAACAATAGTGGGTACAGTTTTTTTCATCTCCATTATCTGTTCTGTGTTTTCCAAGCTTACCAGGTGTGAGGTCCATGTTATTCTTGTCATTACAGCCCTGAAGGGAGTCCAGAGTACGGGTGACTTGGCTGGCAAACTCCTCCCCCCCATTCATGCACTCTCGCTGCAGATGGTGACGAAGGTCGGTAATGTCATACTCATACCTGGGGATGAGGTCGTAATCAATTTGCATTGTATTATCTTGACTTTTGGAAATAAGAATAAATCTCACAGGTGGCTTATGTGTTTGATGAAGCAGCAGAGACTTCTAACGGTGACAGAATGTACCGATAAGGTAAGCTTAAGCTTTAAAACTACTTTTCAGCAGCCCCCTCAAATCTAAACAATTCTGAGCTATTGTTGCATAAAATGTGAAATAACAAACCCTAAATGCTCTTCGTTGATCTCAATTACAAAGTGAATGTAATCATTTTCAGCTTTTAATTGTTTCAGATCACAGTACAATTCCCCCTAATCCACCCAGCCATGTTTGTACCCATCCAAAATCGGTGTCTCCCGGATGCTGAGGGTACCGCTGGAGTTTGGCCCCTGACCCCGGGAGTTTCTTAAGCTCTCCCTGGCTTGGCCTCCCATCAGCACTGACGGGATGTAGTGGATCTCATTAGCCGCCTCTGCGCTGGCGCTCTTCTGGGGCTGAGGGATGCGGCGGCGTTTACACCAGCGCCTACGAGTGTACAGGATCAGGACGAGGCACAGGACGGACAGCAGAAGGGCGATCATCCCACCCTGAGGGGAGGACGGTGGCATTTGGAGCAGAGACAGAAAACATGGAGAGAGAAACAGGGAGAGAGAGCAGATATTCAAAGCCAGGAACAGAGTCAAATAATCCTGCCAAGTAGGATATGGATCAAACTCAAAGTCGTTATGCCTAAGGCATGATTTGAAAATGGTTGCAGCTCGAGTTTGGCAAATAACGCCTACAGAGTTTTAAGTTCACCATTTCACCTTGAAACTCAGAGTAGGAAAGTTCAGAACACGACTCTAAACTGATTCCTATTATTGTAGCGATAAGTGAAATGTGTCAGCAGTTATGAATAGTATGACCACTAACAGTATGAATGCAGTGCCCCAACTAGAGGAGGCGCCAAAACTTTTTGACAGTTTGAAAAATACACTCGCTTTGGTGCTGACAGACAAGATGATTAATACCAGCCATCCTGGCGCAGTGTGAGGATCTAGCTCAGAAAAATTCACTAATCAACCTTTTCGTCTGGAGACCTCTGAGTTGTGTCTCACTACACTGGTTATAAAAATGCACCGATGTCAAAATATGACACCATTTTCTGATAGGTCGCCCATTTACCGAAGACAGCCTGGTACTACTATGACTAAAAGTGATGAAGCTTTAGCTTTGTCTATGTTGGAAGTGATTTGTCAGACGAGCAGTTATCAATTTATAAAACTAATTCAATGACTCTGTTATGAGGTTGTTCATTTCTTTCAAATCTATAGTCTTGATTAAACAGGAGTTCCAAATTTCAAACTGGCCTAGTAACAAGAATAAGGGGACCTAACTGTAAGTCAGAGGGCTCCTCGGTTGGGCTTTACAGGTGTAGAGAGGTTACAGGTTACAGGTGGTGGTTTCCAAAAAAAGCTTAATGTTATTTGGTTAGTCCACACAAAAGAAATTATTGTTATTACAGGGCGCACGATACGCCAGGACCGCCACTGCAAATAAAAGTGCTCTTTGTTAAGAATTGGATGTGCTCAACTGTTGGTCAGGTGTGAGTCCTTCCTGGCAACCTCACATTGGTCATTTTCCATCAAAACCCTGTAATCTGACAGAAATATAAAAATGGAAACCAGCTGTGCTCAGAGCCTAAAATACAGAGAATATGAGTCCATTTTAACTCTGAATATCAGCTCATTTTGTGCATGTACACCAGGAGGCACTGCTAACAGAGGACCGGGTCAGGTCATGGGAGCATTTCCATTCTGCTCTTTTTCGCTCTGATTTTAATAACTTATGAGACCCCTTCGTGGGGTAAAGGGATACGGCCACATCTACACCCACAGAGGGCTGGGAGATCACGCAAGATCGACAGATGAAGGGCGATGAGCCTGCCCTGAGGACAGGTTAGCAGGGAGGACAGAAACAGAATCTGAAAGAAACTGAGGAGAGTGTGTGCCAACGAGAGAATAAGAGTCAACAGTGAGCAAAAAAGGCGAGAGCAGAGTCAGAGATTCCTGCCAAGAAGTAGGATATGGATCAAAGTCGATGCAAGTCAAAAGCACGCAGCTTGTGGAAACAGGAAGGTGTGAGAGTGATTCTCTGTTTGATACCTCCCTCGAGACTCACGGCAACAATAGATTTGGGATCTTTTATTTGCCTTATACTCTACTTAATACCATTTTTTACACTGTTAAGGTCACTGAAAATTAGATTTAGAGTTGTTGCATGAGACACATTTCACGTTTCATGTTCTATTTGCTGTTTGCCTGTTATCCATAACTTAACTGATACTTAGTGTACTCCAATTAAATGAATGAAAATCAGATACATGTTGCAATCTGGAAAATGTCAAAAAGAGTTACAAAAATGACAAGGTGACAGACAGCAGCAATTTGCTACTTTGGATGGATCTATTTAAAAAGAGGGGATGAATGCTTCACAGTAAGAAAATGTTGAAATTAGAACAAACACACTTGACAAGTTCTCCCTCTAGCTAAGTGGTAGCAGATGTTTTTGTACCATCATACTTCTGCAAACAAGTGAAAACTTTTACAACTTTGATTTTTCTCCCTTCCAATAAGACCACTGCAAAAAAAAAACCTTTCACCAAACGATTACATGTTCAAACAGGTTTAAATTATGGAAAGACCAACAAAAAAAAGAAAAAAATGGGGTTTAATAACTAATTTACATAAAATATCCCTTTTCAAACATGTAAGGGTCTAAAGCTAAATAAAAATAGGTTTCAGCCGCTCATATTAATTCAAATTGGCAAAAGCAGAGCCCTATTTGCATATGTTGTTTGCTTAATCTGCACAGTCAAGGACATTAACAAATGACACCATGATATGGGCCACTTATGCAGTAAATCTGCATGCACAGTGGTCAGAACGAAGACCTGAGTCATTTGGTTTGCAGTGATTACATTTTCGGCAGTCTGAGGCTACGGCTACACGAAAACGAAACAAGGTTTTTTTTGAAAACGGGTACGAAAATTCTTGCGACCACACGGAAACGCGCTGCTGTCCAGACGAAAACGATGAAACGATGCAGTACACACGCCACTGTGTCACGTCACGCTGTGAGACAATAGAGAAGTGTTAAAATTGGCTCACAGCATCAACGTGTGACTGACGCAAAAACGTTTTAGCTGTAACAATGGAAACGAAACGAGGCCGTTTTCAAACTTTCCCACTCTGGAACCCGTTTTCAAAAACTATCGTTTTGGGGTAGTGGGAACGCCGGCTCCGTGTGGCCGCGACAGCGAAACGATAAGAAAAAGTATCGTTTACAGTGAAAAACGTTTCCGTGTAGCCGCAGCCTCAAAGTCACCGATGATGATCCTCATTCGCTCTCCTGGAAGACAGTGACTAAACTATAAATACAAAGATTCTCAGTACACTGAGAAACTGCCATAATTAGACTTTGTTTTGGGAGCACGACTCTAGTTATGCATTAAAAAGCAATATTAGACTATTTGCAATGGACAAACACACTTTTCACACTCGAGTTGTGTCTGCCAGTTCTCGATTATTAAAGGATCTGTTAATGTACAAACCTGTTCAGTGTCAATTATGCCCAGAGGAACAATTGCAAACATACCCTTTAGGTAGTTAAGTTTAAGTTTAAGTAACTTTGCACTAAATACACTGTCGAACAAGTTAATGAGTTTAAGTGTTTAAGACATTTGGAATCTGCTATAGTGGACACATCTAGTGTGTCCCAAATTAATTCTGCTGAATGACAATAACACCAAAAATGCACCAAGAATTATAAAGAGCTGTATTCAGTTACAGGAACAAGGAGGAGGCTTGCAACAGATGGTACGACCCCCAAAGAGCCCTGATCCTAACTTCATGGAGTCACACAGGGATTGTGTGAATAAAGACACAAACTATGCCAAACTTGATTGATTTTTTTAAATTGTCTTTTATCTCACTTTAAACATGCTTTCTGAAGCACATGCCTGTGGTGAAATGTCCGCACTAACAGTGTGAAAAACTTGTCTGCGAAGCATCCGTTTCAGGCAGTCAGGAGGAGAGACGGAAAGACTGGAGCAATACGATGTCACAGCTGTGGGGGTGTCGGTGTTCATGGTGCAGCTGTGTGGTAAAACATGGAGGTTTGCCGGATTTGAAAAGCATTTTTAATTTAAAGGGGACATGTTTAAGCTAAACAGGTGCTTGGATGCTCTTTTATATTTCTCTACCACACAATAGCTTTTGATTACTGTATATTCTCTCCTACACTGAATTTTTAAGGAATTAACTGCATTGATGGAAAATACTTTTGTATCTTAGTAACAGGTGATAAACAATAGAGTTCAGGAATTTCCATTTTGAAAAGTGTGCATATTACTGCTTGAATGTTCAGCTCAAATTGAATAATGTTACACTCATTCCAGAGTAAACTAGAATAAGATGTCAAATGTCAAGTACTTTAAAAGGTTCTCAATCAAATCAACCTCTGTGACAAATGTAATTCAAACCCATCAACCCGTATTAGCGCCCATGCATAGAGAGGGGTTAATACAGGCAATATGGGAAAAAAATAAGTTTAATGCTGGCATTACATGGAATCAGAGCAGGGACTAAGTGGACTGTGTTCTCTTATATTGCCAATAAAACCAAACCACACATCAAAGCATGCCAGCGCTCCAGCCCCATAATCCACTTACTAACGGATGGGGATGATGTTATAATGGGACCAGTGCTCCTCATGACATACACTCCCGTCACGTAAGTCCTGAATGGAACAGGGGAGGCATGGTCTCTCTCAGGCTGACAGAGCGGGACGTGGTATTAAAGCTGAGCTATCAATCTGTCACTTAGTCTCTGGATACAAGGCATTACGAATCAGGAAGGCGGAAAGATCCGGACTATCTGACAGCTACAAGATAGCGAAAGGAAGTTTCTTGCTTAGATTATAATAAACTTTGTCTTTGCAGAAGGGTCGGTGATTGAATTTGACATCAGGTCACTGTGATATGATGAAAAGCGACAGTGTTCAAATATTAAATCCATTCTTTTGTGCATTTGCTATTACTAACTTCTCGATTCAAGATTGAAGACGAAGATTTAATATATATATATTGAAACTGTACGGATTGTTAGCACAAGGCTTTAGCCTATGATCTGGTGCTAGTTTTTGTCATTGAACAAATGTGAAAGTCAAAAGTCCATTTCACACATGTCACACAAGGGTTCCTTCACTGGAAATGAGAATTAATGAGAGAACAGGCTTATATAATTTGATTCAATTTGGTGAATTTCATAAAAGCTAATATAGCATAAAGCCCCGATAGTTGGACTCGGCGTGGCGATGGGACATTAATGTAATTGCATTAGGGTTGTGCATGTCACTGTAATTAAAAAAAAAAAAAAAAAAAAAAAAAAAGAACTGGACCCAAATGTTTGCAGTGCATACAAACAGGACAGAGGTTGTCTGACCCACCCCCACCAAAAAAAAAGCTGTGCAACAGGAGCCTGAGCGTATCATTTGAGAAGGATGAGTGGAAAAGTTCAGGTTTAATACTGCTGAGAGTAATCAGGAAAGTGGAAGCAGGTGTGTGAATCAGGAACAGAGAGCAGGTGGTGACAAAAAAATTAATAAATAAATAAATGAACAGTGGCGACATCCGTGGTTTAATGAATTTGTGGGCCACACTCCCTCCCAGTTGGGGGCCGTAATGCACAAAGATGTCGCCTGCCAGCAGCCATCACAAAGACCTTGGTGGATGTGGAACAAAAAAGAAAGAAAAACACTTGTCTTCAGCCACAATATGTCAAAGCTTGGTCAAGTTTCTGTTTATCACTGTAAGTCTGTTCAGTCCCTTTGTCAACGGTTCCAACATGTTAAGTTATTGCCTAAAACACATGTGGTCTCAAGTGAGATGTCTCTACACTGAATGCTATTTGATATATTTGTGGCTCGATTCAAAGTGATTGGTTAAAATTGAAAACATTTCAAAAGTATAAGTGACTTAGTTTAGTTTATGTAAAATTCATTCAAAAAGACAAGTAAAACGCTAATTAGCAAGTGCGAGCATTCTTTGATGCGAAACAAAGATGGTGCTTCAGAGGCATTACTCGCTGCACATCTGCCTGTTTTGATTGTGGGATGGTTTATGTGCTTTACCACCTGTTAAGCCTGGCCTCCTGGAAGTTTCTTAAAAATGACAATAAAATATGGCAATGAAGCCTGAGTTTTAAGAATGGCACCAACCTGACTCCAGGCCAACAGGAATGGGTTCTGAAGGAAAGACTGGTTTTATCTGGTGGGCGGGGCATCTGAGACTACATAATGAACTACACAATGACATTAGATCGGTGTGATTTAGCTCAGCACTTATTTGCAATTAGTGCAGATCATTTTGTTAGGGAAACCCAACTTATTAGCCAGAGTGTAATATGTGTGCATTGTGGTTGGATCTGTGATGAGTGGAGAGGGAATTATGTGTCTTTTCCAATACAATCGTCACATTTACCAAAGCTTGAAATTGGGTTTAAATATCATTGTCTGCTCAAAGTCCACTAAAGAATTGTTTAGCTTAAGTCTCCCTTTGTGTGCTTATCTAATCAATCTTAATTTAACACATTAAAGTACAACACTAATATTGCGTGCAATAAAGATATACTGACATTTATCCATGTAGTTTAACTGGTAGCAGTATGACTGCCAGTCCCTGTTTTATGTATTCAAAAGGGAAAATGAGGCAGTATCTCTGACAGCATTTATATTCACAGAGTGACCTTGTTTTTGGCTGTACTGCCACTAAGGTCATGGGTCGGTTAAACTCCCAACGTGCCCGTCTGATACAATGAGATTGAGTACCCATGCTATAATGAATAAACCAGCTACAGAGTGCTCCTGTTCAACTAGGATGTTTTGTTGTCAGACACAACTTTTTGGCAGGGAAACTGCAAGACGAAGGAGCTTTATTTACCCAGCATGACAAGCTTTCACTTCTGTAGAGAAATAATTATCCGTGCCATCATTGTGGGACTCGTGATTCCTGCACTGGCTTTGCCGACATCAAAATTTACCGTGACGCTAACCACAACAGGATTGACAAATATGAAGAATTATAAGTACATGAACATTGAGTTTACTTGATATTTTTCTTTTTATACATTGAATGTATGAGATCATACTGTGATAGCAACATGTGATGATGTATGGGTTTGGTTTGAATCATTCCTTAGTTATGCTGCCATAGGACCAGACCACTGAGGGACCTAATGATGCAACAAGGACCTTTCCTCACTCTCTTCTCTTTACTCTCCATCTTCTTAGAACTTTTTTCTTTTTTTATTCAGTTGTGTTGGGGTTTTTTTCTCAGCAGGTATCTCCGGCCTGGTGTTATGGTACGTTTTGGCCCATCTTTCCTCTCTTCTCACTAGAACTAGTCGAGGAAGATGGTCAACCTTTCTGTGTCTGTCTCCACTGGAGGTTTCTTCCTATTTAAAAATAAATTTTCCTGTCACCTGTCACCTTGTGCGTGCTCAAAACAGGGGGGGGGTTCAATCAAAGGGAAGATATGATGTAATTCATTAGCTTTGTGAGTAATAGAAATTTTTTTTTTTAATTGGCATTTTATGAATCTGACTTATTTGGATTGTATCAACCTGATGCAATTGGGTTATGTTGAAATTTGATCATAAATGGAATGAATCGGACTGCTGGTTTAAAGGGCCTTGAGATGACTTTTGTTGTGAATTAGCTCCGTACAAATAAAACAGAATTAAACTGAATTAATGGTGGTGAAAGATCCTATAATTATATGATTATATATGTACAATACATCCAAAAAAACATTTTTAATCAGAGTAAAATTGTGCTCTATGATATGATCATACTTAAAAACTATGATTCACAGATGTCCCTCTTATTCCACATAAACATCAAGTAAAAACATGTTTGTCTGCAGTTGTACTTTTTCTTTATACTTTCATATACTTCCGTATATCATTTTTCTCTAGATGCTATATTCAAGGGGAAGTGGGTTTCTGCAAATGTGTGGCTGCACATTATGTTCTGGATCTCTCGGCTCAAAATTAGCTCAAAGTTTCATCGGCAAAAATCCAAAAGTCTTTTTTACACGCTCGTGAGTGATTAATTCATTTGGTAGCGGCGACCGACAGATAGCGGTTCACAGTGTTTCTGGTAAAACTCTGAAAATTAGAGTTTTATGGGAGAATGCCAGAAAAATAAAAGTGTAGGTGTTGTGCATAAAACCCGATGATATTGTGTTACAGCTGGTGCAGGGAACCATGATTGTGATGGCCAAACCCATGGCCACACTCTAAAGTCAGCAACTCTCTTATGCAGTATTCTTTTACACATCACTCACATCACTTTAGTTCCAATAAAATGTTTATCGTTTGGGTTAAATACATTTGTTCTATTTGTAAGCGCGCACATTTAGTTATTTATGTATTCTTTCTCAACCTGTGGTTTCTGTTTGTTTAATTCTGTTTCTTTTACCGGTATTTACCTGTTGTTCTGTGGGAGTTGCCTGACAAGAGCTGAGCATGCAAACACTGATTGGACTGTACCACCAGTTCCTGCTAGAGGGGGGAGGAGATTTTGAGATATTTAGTTAAATAAGTTTTCCTATTTAAGTGATTTTTGTATTTAAATTGTAAGACTTTTGCTCTTATTTTTGGGTGGTTAGTTTATTTACAAATGTGTCTGTAATGTGGTATTTGTTGTAGTTAGTGATTGTATTTTGTTTAGTTACCCCTAATGTGTGTGTTACTGGTCTGATCAGCCAGCATTTACCCTTGTGTGTCATTTCTTTGTTAGGTCAGTTATGTTTTGTTTGTACAGCTACTTTGTTCACATTTTTGCCTGAGTTCAGTTTTGTTTCTTTGACCTCTTTTATGAGCTCAGTATTTTGTAGTTGATTTTTGGGTTAAATAAAAAAAAACTATTTCCTAATAATTTTCCTGTCTCTTCTCTTGGTTTGACGTGGTCCCCCACAATGATGATTGCTGAGTTCAGATAAGATAGAATGTCTTGTTCAATGCAAAGGACATCCAAATGCTGTTGAGGATGAAATTGTGTTTGTAATTAAAACATGAACAAAGTTTCTGCTTTTGATCCCTAATTCTTATATGTGGAATGGTTTAAAGGAAGTGTGGTGTCCATTTGCAAACAAAAACCCCACAATGAAACAACAAAGCATGTAACATTTCAGCTCCTCTGTTAGTCTTATTAATTACAAGCATTCTTCCTGCTTTATGAGATGCTGGCCTTGAAATCTCCACTGAGAGCGGAAATTATTTGATGCTCACTTCATATCCACTCAAGTTTACATTTCCTGTTTGCTCACTGAGATGCAGGAAGAAATGTGTATTAGTAAATCTATTTTGTACATCAAAGACTCTGTGGTTAGACAGTTTGGTCTTGTCTGGCTTGTGCTGTGTAACTGTAAATAGTGCATTTTATAGTATAATATACAGTAATAGTATAGAATTTTTTTTTAAAAAAAGCTCAGGATACAAACGTTGACAGTTATCTTTTAAGTTAAAAGCTACATTAGCATTGTAAAGAGGAGTTAGCAGCAGACGCTGCACGAGCAACTTTCACATAACACATGCTCATTAGTTCAAAGCTGAAAACTTTATCAGATAGTGCAGCTGTGAAGATAGCAAGGCTGCGATTTTATCAAACAGATATTCTATTTTACATTTTTGTTTGCAGACAGAGCCGGGAAGCCATGGATTGGTCTGTCTTGCTCAGCAGGCTTTTCAAAAACACGCCATGCTGTGATGCTCTGAAAGCATCTCTGGAGGCTGAGATTCAGCAGAGGACACGGCTTCACAAGTGGCCAGGGCCGCATAAATTTAGGAATTATTCAATCTATGTCGTCAACGCGGGTTTTAGGACGGGCACCGTGTCGATATCCTATGAGCTGAGCAGTGTCACAGTGACCATTCACTCCCACAAACTGATGGGAGATAAGACAAGCTTCAAAATGTCTATCGAGAGGTTATGGATACAGCTTCTCAAAGTGTGGCTGTGGTCCTGGATAATGGTCTGATGTATTTGTACACACCTACAAGAGGATTTACTGTCAAAATAATAATATTTGAGCATCAGAGCATCTCAGATTCACCTTTTAAAAGTACAAATGAAATTAACAGAATTGAGAGGCCGTGAGGATGCATATTGGATGTTTCCTGTTATGTCTTATTTTCCTTTTCCCAAATAGCCTATCTGACTTTGATTTCCTCCTCCATCTGTCATCAAAGCTTTAACATGATTCACATCCAATTCTCCTGTTGGGCAAGCAATAGAGTTTTTAATCATCTCCTATTTCAATATATCCTCAATGAGGAAAATCTGCAGTAAAAAGTGTAAAAATATCTGTTTTTTATATGCCTGTCCAGTACAGAACACTCCAGACATGACACATGATTCCTTAGTCGTGACTGACACCAGAGACTAGAGCTGAGGATCTCCGCAGGGTGTTCAGCTTCCACATGTTTTCCGGTTACGTTGATAAAGATCTTTGGCTGGAATGGGTGTCTTACATGTCTTTCAAAGTGCAATTCTCAGTAATAAACACATTTAGGACACAAGGTTGATCAGAATAATAATGCTGGTACCATCAAACCTACCATGTTTGTGTTCTGGAGTTTGTAATTTGAGCCCACACAAAACGCACTAAAAACAAAAGTGAAGCCCGGCAGTATCTGTCCTTCTTAACATCTGAACCTTGAATCTTGACAGCTTCAGCACAGCTGAGAGCTTATCTGTCCACATTGTCCAAACATGACACCATACAGCAAAGGGCACAGTATCAGCTGTTGTGAGGACTACAACTTGATTCTATCACCAATGATTTTACTTTCCTTTCTCTACTTTCTTCAATTGGATTTCTATTCTTTGTTTTGCCTTTCACTTTAAAGTTTGAATAAACTTAATACTTGTTTTATCCACTCTGAGGAAAAACAATAGAGCTAAAATAGACTCGCAGGGGAAAAACATCAAATCTAACCCAGAGCTTGAAAATATTAGGCAATCATATCATGTAATTGACTCTGTATGGTTTGGATGCCTCCGTACTTCGTGTGCTGATTGGATTGATCCATTGAGGCCCTGTGGCAAAACAGCAACTGATTAAATTTTGGAAATTAAAATGGGAGAAATGTGCACAGCAACAAGATGCTGGAGCTTAGGAGTCTCTATAGATAAACTAATAATGTTACACTTGTAATATGATGCTGTTTGGATAGTTTTTATATGCTTTATAAAATATTTATTTATACTCATTCCGTTTTGGGATTTACATTGCAACTCGGTACGCTTCAAGCTGAATATCAATTTATTTTTCAACAGCATGTCTCTCTCATGGTGTGGATACAGACATACACAAGGTTAGTCATCTATTATGGATGACCAGCTACAGCCAGCGGAGGACACTGTGGTCACCTTGATGATGTCAATACAAGGGTAGAAGCTCTGAACTCTGTATGAGAAACGCTCCAACTTTCAAAAAGACACCAATTGAACCACTGAATATTAGACTACTGTCAATTCATGTATTAATTCAAATCTGTAATTTACGAAGTAAACTATACACCAAGTAATATGACAGTCTGGTTCAAGGAACAGATAAAAATGTGTTAATTTTTGCCTCAGATCCCGACTGTGGTAAAGTCCACTGAATCTAATTCCCCTTTTAGGATCAGGTCCAGTGTTTCCCACAGATGTGAAGGCAATGTGTGGTGGTGGTGGGCCGGGGGGGGGGGGGGGGGGGGGGGGGGGATTGTTTGGTTGGGTGTAAATGAAAATTAAGGGGGTTATTACACAGACTAAATAGACCACCCCCCACTGTCAGAGATCTGTAATGTGACATATATGTCACATTGGAAGTTAAGAACCTGGATCATTTCTCCATCAAGGAAAATTATGGGGGACGTAAGGATGTGTGACACCGGCTTATCTGCAGATATTCACATCTTCATTGTAAACAAATGAATAACATAGCTAATTACACTGGTCGGACTGTTCAGCTGTTTCAGACTGATACCTCCGGTTCAGGCTGGTCCTCATCCTCAACACGCACTTCTCTTTTTCAATCACGGAAAATACTTTTTCAATACTCATCTGGATTGAAGCAGCAAACATTCAGTGTAAGAGTTTAAAAAAACTACTTTATTTGATTCACAGCTGCTCGTGTTTAGACCTCGACAACCCAACTACATTTTTTTTTTTTACGGCAAACTTTTGACTAGTTAACTTTATAAAGAAGGCGTAATCGCTTGCTATGGGTCGGGACGGGACGGGACAACATTGTATTCAAAATATAAAATATTTTTATAGGACTTTTTAATGTGTGATTTTATAAAGGTGCACGTGATACCAACCTTTCGTGAATTCTTTCGGTTGAGCTAATCTAACGCGACGCTGAGACTAGCAAGCTTCCACGCTTCCAGGGAAGCACGGAGGGGAGGGGCTGTGTGTGTCAGTAGGCTATGCGAGAGAGACGCGAGGGAGAGCAGCAAGGAAATGCAGCTGAACGAATACGAGTATTTTTTAAATAGCGTTAAAAAAAAATAATAATAACGAAACGCAATATGTGGCGGCCGGTGTTTAATCTGTGGCGCACCGCCACGAATTAGTCTATGTGTGGGAAACACTGAGGTCAATGATAAGTCTCGCCTGTCCTTTATCATTCATTTGGTGTCAGTTGTCTTGTGGTGGCCATGATGGCCAGGCAATCAACTGTGGCAGGTTACACGCTCCTGGCTGAGCTGACCTGGCTGGGTTCTGCAGACCAGGGTCCGGTACAAGTCCATGTTCTTGTCATGTGCTTGATTAAAATAAAGAAAGAAAGGAGAAATCCTCATAGAGACACACAACCCTGGAGACATGTTAAGGATGGAAGTTAGGGAATGAAAAGATTTCCTTTCAAGATTTAAAACTCGTGACATTTAGCATACTCTTAGGTCTTTTTCTCTTTTTCTTTTTGTGAGCCACAGCTTGTTATGCACAGTAGGCCGACACAAGAGAGAACAGTAATGTGTCCCCACTAGCCACTGAATGACTAACGGTCAGTAATGGATTGAATTAGGTAAGAATATATACTGCTGCTTAAGGCCTTTTGTCAGATTCGGGAGACAAATTTTTCAGTACCCACTGGGTTCAGTTAGACCTTTAAGGACCAGAAGGGGCCACATTTCAGTCTTGGGAACCTGCAGATATAGCTATGTCACAGAAGTCAGATGGAGCGACTTCTTGGTTCCATACTTGCCAGAGGTCCATTTTCAGGCTGTCTGAGCTCAAAGACATGTAAAGTCAGTTTAGAATGCTTAGCAGTAGCTCACACTGTGACTTATGTCTCAGGAATTATGAATAAAGGATAAGAAAGAAAAAAAAAACATTTTAGAAAAATGTATGCCATGTGGATGGATAATACTATATATCTGTCAGCTCCAAAATGGATTTTTCTATTTGTTTAATTAAGAGGCAGTTTATTGCACATCAGTCCCACATGCTCTGTACAGGGTGGCCCAGGTTTGTGCCTGTGATTTTATCAGATTTTAGTGAATGTTTTGCAAATTGAAATATTACCATGGAAAACCACAATGACCACAGTCTGTAGAACTGATGCAGGCTGGCTTTTCCCAGTTGCGCCCCCCCCCCCCCAAATCACGTTTTCCATTTCTGATCTTTGCTCACCGATGCTATCCCGTAGTCTCCCCTGACACAGGATGGAAAGGTCCTGTGATACTTGTGTGCTTGAGCTACGGTAAAGAGCCCATAAAGCAGAATTCACAGGACCTTTTCTGTGTCCACAAGGAGCCGAACAAGTGACACGGCTTTGGATTTATAGGTCGGGGCCTCCAGCCGGGTGGCAAGCTGCAGTGGGGCCTGAGCAGCCCAGTGGCAACACTGCTTCCATCTGTCGTTATGGTCTGCTCATATTTGAATGCTAATCCTTCTCAACCCACACCTTCCCTGAAAGCACCTCTGAGGCAGCGCTATTGCTTCAGCGCTTTCAAGATGAAGAATTAGCAGATCAGGCATCACAGACACAGACCTAAGGCTGATGGGATGTGAAATACAAACAGGGCAGCGGCTGAAAATGTAAGATTAATGTAGAAAATAAAAAGAAACCGAATCTCTCAAGCTACTGCACTTGGAGGATCAACTTGATGTTTGCTAATGCATGCAAAACATGCAGAGGACAGAGCAAGGCCACTTATTTGTCATTATATCAAGGTCTGAAGGTGTGGAAGTGAGTCTCTCTGCTTCTGTTCAGCACATGTAGCTGCTGGCAAAAGTGTTCTCCAGCTGACTAATCATTTGTGTATGCAGCTATAATATGATTTCAATGACTGAAACTACATATCATCCATCAAAGCATGATTGTTATGTCTTTGGGCTGGAAAAGGGCACTGGGAGTAGGTGTGGCATATCTAAGATCTAATAAATATACATTTCCTTGGGTAAGAGGAGGACGCTGAGAGTTCTGAGGGGATTCATTTCCTACTCGGCCGACGTTGCAGATAAGGTTTGATACAGTGCACGCAAGCAAAAATCTACATTTTGCAACTGGTATGTGAAAATTCATAAACGCATGCCCTCCTGCTGTAATAGAATGCTTCTCTGATAAAAAAATTTTTTTTTAAAAACACTGTTGAGGAGTTGACCTCCAATTGATTTTATATGTGATTTTGACTTTATATTTAGAGCCCGACTTATTCTGTGTCTAACATGTCCTGTTAGCACACAGCAGACAGCAGGCGACAGAGGATGCCACACACCAGATATGTGTTCAGTACAAGTCTGGCAGCTGAAAGATGGAAAAATAATGAAATAAATCAGACTAAGATATCATGTACGCTGGGTCAAACACGAATTGTTCAAACACACAGTGAAGAGTAATACATAAACATGTTTTGCAAATGAAACATTTTTGTATGGTCCAAAGAAGCCATTGTATCCTGACAGACATCTTCAGGATCTATCTAATCCCTAAACCCTGTAGTAAGGAAAAAGATAATAAAGTGTGCAGTCAGCTGTTTTCTTCGGAAAAGACTCAGAATCAAAAGCAAGAATCTTATCTCAAATATGAAATCTCTGAGGATGGTAGCCACCTCAGGCGAAATAACTCAACCACACGAAAACAGCCTCATGATTTTCAACCTTTATATGTCTTTATGAAATGAACATTTTGACCAATTAAAAAGTTTAGTTTTTTTCAACTATGTGCAAAAAAAGGACTAAACTTGAACATCACGTCTTCTGTGTGAACACCTGCTCCCAGAACAATAGGTTTTTACCATCACAGAGATGTGCAGGATGCGGAGCTCTTCCTTCGTGGAATCGCTGGCCGGGTCTTTGGTCGGTTCTGGGAGGTTCAGGCCGCCGTCCTGATGGTGGATGTGGAAGAGCAGAGTGCCATTCTCCAGCCACTGCTGCCGCCAACGCACCAGAGGGATGTCCTCTGAGTTCCCAGAGATCTCTGCCAAACGCAAAAGACAAAGAACACCAGATGAGAATCTTGCCGACGTTACCAGCAGTGGAAGAGCCTCGGTTAACCGCCGTTATAGTACAGATCCACTGGAATATAAGCAATTTACCAGAAAAGAGAGGCACAACATGCTGTACGCTGAGGTTCTGTAATTAGGATTTTACAGATGGCACACTGTTAAGAGCTCAGCAATAAAATGACATGCAAGAATTTCTATTTTTTCTGTTCACTTGTTTGGTTGGTTTTGTTCTCTACGTATCACCCCTCTAATGCAGGAAATTGTAAATTAATAATGAAGTATTGAATTTAGCAAATTACTGGGCCCTTATAAATAGTGGGGGCAAACTAGCTGTACTGGCTGGTAAAACCACCGCAAGAACAGAAAGGAAAGAGATGTAACGCTTAAAACATCCTGGGCACCCATAACCTGTTGGAGTCAAAATAAAATGAAAACACCTGTGACAACGATCAATTCACACGTGCTAAAGGCATTGACCGGAAAATATTATCATGAAAAGCTAAATGAACATCACCTCTCTCTCTCTCTCTGTGCTACGCTGTTTTCTTGCCTAAAGAAGAAACCACTCTCTAGCTGCCATCCTTTATATCCACAATGGGAGGGAAAAAAAAAAAAAAAAAAAAAAAAAAAAAAAAATCACAACAAAATGGTTAAACCCCAGAGATAACGATGAGTAAACAGTGATTTTATGGAAGCGGCGAAGTGTGAGAAACAGTGTGCTCCGTGTCATACCTCAGCTCCCCAGACAATACATTCCCACTCTGAGCCTGCTTCAAATATTAGTGATGTACACCAAAACACACACAGAGTACAGGAGTGGAAAACGTTATGAATGCATGACCGGGCTTAATGGCTTGGTTTCTGTTATGTAAATATGAGGTGCAGCAAAGACGCATCAAACTCATGATCCATGAGCGGCACGGGGAGACATGAATCGAAAACCAGGGTGACTAAAAATCTCCAACTCTGCTACTTCACCACTGTTATCGGCTCCTGCTGGAGATGAATGCACTTTGTGTGCTTTACAAGATTGCGTGGCTTTCTCTGACTTTTACGATGCCCAGTAAATAGTGTATGTGGTGATTTACATGTTAGAAATATATCTTGATTAAATATTCTACAACTTTGCTTCACAACTGAAAAAGTATTTCATTCACAGGTTTTGTACAGTTGTTTTACAGCACATCTAGAGGCAATATTTCTTCTTAACTTCCCCAAGAGTATTTTGCGGAATACATGCAGCTATATTAATCCTGTGAAAGCTTATTTAAAACAGCTAGGCCATGTGTTATTTTGCTTTATGTCCAGGTCTCCTGTCCAGGCTCATTCCAAAGCATCGGGGCCAGAGATGCTCAGCTGCGAACATGGGATTTGAATTCATTTAGAAAAAGGGACGCAAATACAGGTTTCGCAATTCTGCCGTATTATAGGCAAAACAGGTTAGAAATAACGAATGAGTTTCGTTTTCAGACCAATTTAAAATCACTGCTTTTGAAAAAGTGAGGTATCATAAAACACATAAAAATCAGCAGTATTTGTAGTTTGTACAAACATTCTTACAGTTTTTATCATTGCTTTCTAGAGTCTTTATTTCTATTGACACTGTCCAATTAGAAATTTGCATATCAAGTCATCTTTAAGGCCACCATTTAAGGTGTAGCACACACTGTGCATCCTTATCCTGCTGATGGATTACTTTGGAAACCACTGCCACTGACACAGACAATTACACTAATTGGTAGCATGACCCAGTACGCTGCACTAATCTATTACCCAAATATATCATGGGAGCTCCAGTGGTGGACAGTGCAGACTATCAAATAATAAAGCTCATTTTACACTCAGATATCTGAGGGTGCTGTAGTAGTGTAGTAGCTGTAGTGCTGCAGCAAGGACAATCGCGACGCACAGTGGAGATTAATGCTGGGGGTGAACTGAGGGTACATACTCCATTAGAGAATACTCCATAACCGATCAAAGTCCAGACCATGTAGTGTTTTAAGCTTACAGCACTGCGGTGATGGCTGCAAGGAAGAAAAAAAATCGGTCCGTAAATAATAACGAGGATGAGGCCTGATCAAAGGAAAGTGAAATAAATGACTGTGAGTTGCAGCACATACACTTTGCCTGGGAGATGAGACGAACACCGTGAAACCACGGCAAAGCTGCCGAGGAGCGCAAACGTCACGCATGCAAATGGAAGAGCTCTTGCGCCACAAAACCCTCTTGTCAGTGTAAAGCTTTGTGTCGAGATCTATATATAAACACAGGCTAGGCCCATGCCACACAAGACCATTACACTGATTACTGCCTGAGATGTATGGCTGTAAGCAAGATTTAACTGCTGATCGCAGGCTTTTCCACTCGCTGTGCAAAACTTTAGAAACACAGATCAGGTTGCAAAAGATTTCCAGCTGCACTTTGTGGGTCTCAGATGATTCAGGGCTTTAAATTATTGTCATCTGTTTAGTCAGCTTGCACAAACTTGAATGGAATGGCACAAATCACTAAACACAAACTTTGTGTCCTAGATTTATGCTTAGCTGAGGAAAACGAATTGATTTTACAGATTAAGGTTGGTTAACTATAATTGAGAGTGCTATCAGGCTGCGAAAACAGACGCAGAATGTATTCTGGGGTTCTGAAGCAGCTCTTTTTGAAGTGAAACAAAAAATTCCCTGACGATGTCACCAGGATTATCCCAGCTTGACCTTTGAGACAAAGTAATTGTAGCAACAAATTGGGGGCATGTTGTTAATAAGATATGGGTGTTAACTAGGCCGGTAATGCACAATGGGGAATCAATGAAGGAGTCAGTGTATTGATTTTGACCATATTTTCTTAATCTCCGTCTGGCTACTTCCCAAACTATAATGTACAGTACGCCTGTAGTTATTGAATATATCACTTGTTCTGCTCCCGAGCAAGGACTCGAACTTCAGTTGCTCTTTTGTTCAAATTTCGATGGTGCTTGGTGCCTCGGGCCTATTACAACTAAGTTCCAAATGCTCCCACACAAAAAGATCAAAACAAGCTAGTGGACATGATAAACACTTGTTAGCTAATGTTGATGGAAGCTAATTTAGAACCTCTGTTTGAACATGGGAAATCTCAAACCTCAGAAACCAGTTTGAACTCAAACACGACAGTCTGTAAGGGCTTCAGGCCAGAGGCTGTGGAAACAGATGCATCGGATCGTTAGAGGCAGCTCACCTTGGGATCCAGCAGAAGGGCTTTACTATCAGCTCGACTGAGAGCGTAACCTGAAGCACAACCTTGGACAACTCTTCAATACATCAAAAATATATACAAAGAGGTTTATTTCGTATGCCTTTAAAAAAAAACTGCTGTGATAGCTGCACAAAGCTGCACTTTAGATATGCTAAGCTTTGTTTCTTGACCAAGATATTCCTTTGCGAAGTAGCTAACGAGCTCAAATTATTCATATGTTCATATGACGGCTGATTCTCTTTGCGCCCTCTATTTAAGCACTTACCAAGTTTAAACTATTCATGTTAAGAGAGACACCATTAATATTTTGTGCAAATGCTCAAGCACATGCAAAAGACTACAATACAGCACTTCACCTCTCCCAGCGTGAGAGTCCGCCCTCTTTGTTAGACAGCCCATTACACTGATTACTGGCAAAAGAAGCACTTGCATGCTGGATAATAGCCATAACCCTAATAGAGATTATAACTTGTTTACAAATCAAAACACTTAATGCTTTTACTGTGATACAGCAGTGTGTGTGTGTGTGTGTGTGTGTGTGTGTGTTTATGATTGTAAGAGGATAACAAGGTTTAGCTTGACAATAACTGATGCTGCAGTGAACAGGGAGTTCCCTCTACCCATAAATAAGATTTAAGACTCCGGACTGGTTTTTAACCTAAATGCAAATCACGTGCCACAGTGTGACAGGGCACTTTTTAAAGTGTTCTCGCTCTCCCAGGGGACTAGTTTGGCAAGAGAGCTTGAGTAATGAGACCACCGCTGCACGGGACCATTTACAGTGCCACCCATCAGACTGCCCGAGCGAGGGGGAAAAAAAAGGAGAAGGAAGGGACAGGGGAAGGCTGAGACAGAAGATTGAAGAAGAGATGAAGCGAGCGGTGGAAAGGGAGGCCAACTACTAGCATTAAAATGTTTCAAAGTAATCTGATTACGTTGCATTATTAGTTTACCTCCCATGCATGCAGATTCGCTGAACCATTACCTTTAAAGGAGTTCCAATGCTCGTGGAATTCAAAAGCAGTCGAATCTTGCTTTGGGGTTTTGAAAGCCTTCCCATTAATTTAAGCACATGCAAATGGACGGTGCCATCTCAGAGGATCCCAACACGAGACCGACGGAACGTCTGGACCTCCGGAATGTGATTAACAGGAATTTCAAGAGAGTTCTGTGGCTCATGAAGATTTATTACACGTGCACCATGGGCAAAATCTTGAGGCAGACAAAGAGGAACATTACACATTTGACATGTGCAACAAATCAAACCAGTTGAAAATCATGCAAAAATTCAACGCAGCCCGATAATTGAAATCCTTAAAAGAGCCTGCTCCCACAGAGTTGCATTAGGGGACGTGGCTGCCTAGTTATATCTGAGAAGTAATGGAGTGAACAAATTGCTGTATGGTTAAAATTTCAAATGCGTTTTATTCCACTGAGAGGCATGTCAGTCTGACACATCCTCTGATTTATGTTAACTTTTGCAAAGTAGCTTCTCATTGGAGCTCTGCCACCACAGATACACGATAAAGTGACAGCTGGAGTTTGGGATGGTAGACCATGAGGCAACCAAAGAATTAGTTTAGTGCTCTTCAGAAAATATCATACAATTTGAAACGGCTTCTTTTTTTTTTTTTTTTTTTTTTTTTTAATAGTGATGGATTTAAGTTACTAATCTCTTTTCTCAGGAGGAGGGTCGGAAACCCTGTTCCTTCACTAATTTCCACCCATATCATTAGCAGGTGTATTGTGCTCCATGAAATGAAACCAGTCTGAGAGGACTTTACTGAAGCAGAAGTGATATAAGGAATTAAGGAATCACAAATAGATTCTGATGATTGCTGTGGTAGGATTGGTGCAACATGAAAGAATCAAACAAATTACAGGGAAGTAGTGAAGGTTATCTGGTGTAGCTTCCAGGACGTGCAGAGGAGCATCTTTTTTTTGATGAATTCTACAAAATAAAGGTGTCAAATTTAAGCACTCAGTAGGGAGGCTTTGCTCTGCTCCAGGCAATAACATCACAGTAAAATGTCAATAGTGGAATAAAATCATTCGTCTCATTGGAGGATGCTTCTGAATGTGATGAGGGATTGAGTGTAAAAAAGTAGCAGCAAAACATTCATACAGGCCCTGTGGAGCCCTGCAGGCTCTTTCTACTGCAAACAATATCAAACATTTGCCTTTTTTTGGCTGCTGTTGCAAAAATATTGTATCGACTTTTCAGCGCATTCATATGGAAAAAAATATTCTATTTAATTAACCTCCAACCGCATCGATCAGTGATCATAGTTTAGTCATAGCTTTCTGTGCAGTCCAATATAATCTGTTGTCAATAAAAATCTGTTCCCACTGTAAGGATTCATAAAAAAAAAGGGGACCCAACAGTAGACAGGAGCCAGGCAGAAATGGAACTTTAAGAATTGAATGCCTTCCAAAAAACAGCCCCAATGTAACAGAAAATCCAATAAGTCTAAAACAGAACTCCAAAAGACTGGTGAAAAAGTGCGTCCGAAATCAGTCACGGGGGAGAAGAAACACACAATGATGTGGCAAGGAGAAAACCAAAGGCAGGAGGGTATATACAGGGGGAGTATATGATGGCACTGAAAACAGGCGAGAGTAATCAGGATCAGAAGCCAGGTGGAGCAAAGGAAAGGAAGCAAACTACAAGACAAAGAAACAGGATTTAGCTAAATAAAACAGGAAGTAACTACATCACAGAACACAAAACCCCATGGAGCAAGACGCCCACATTAATATCTCTTTCTATTCTTGGCTACATACAGGGATCGAGTTGGGCAGAGGTTTTGTCCGGGGCTCAACCCCGGCACATATGCTTGGTCATCGTTTGCCCACTGTCAACATGAACACCTCACATTTCAACAAAAACCTATTTAACACTTTTTTCTCAGACTTAAAGGCATGCACAGCCACAATTTTTCACGACTGCTTGCAAAACACAATACTGCCCCCACCCCCCCACCCCCAACTCTGACTCTGCCATTATGAACACTGTGCTTGCAGGGCTTATAGCATGAGCTGCAGCAGAGAGCTGTAAATCAGAGAAATAAGACCTTATTTCCCTGTTGACAGCAGTTACATTCTAAACCACATAAAGACATATCAAAACCTCTGCACCTCTTTCTTCCAAAGAATTTTCTATGAAAAGGCTGGCGACCTCAGTAACTTCTCATCCGGCCGTTATTAAGGAAGTCGTTAAATTAGGACGATGATTTTGTTATGCCTGCAGTACATCACTACCTTTATAACACTGTTATTATAGCTATAAATACTGTGCACACAATTCAGACATGGTTATGGTATTGTTTATTATTGGGTAAAATCTTTCTCTCCATAAAAAGGTTGACATGCTGTAACTAGTTTAATTTTTCTTAGCTTTGTGAACACTTATGAAAATAAATCATTTGTAACAGATTTTTACAACCCTCTCCACATAATGAGTGATAGAGTGTTATCCGCTGTAAAAGAATAATAATAATAACGTAAGGTAATACACTGCAACTGAGCATACAGTCATATAACATTAAAACTCTTTAAACTAGATGCACTTTAAAAAAAAAAAAAAAACTTACAATGTATGAGACCCGAGATCAATTCCAGGTCCATCACCTTGTCATATGCTTCTTAGCAACTTCATTATGAGATTGTAATGGTACAGAAATAGCCTAATAGTTACTTTTCCAAGAGGTGGGAGGGACACCGTTCTGAAGACATGATGATACTTGTTTTGTGGAGAGAATACAGAGATACAGCATTCTGAGGTAGGGATGCAAATTATCGATTAATTCATTAATCATTAGTTGACTGATCTTATCGATCGACTTACGATTAATTGATAAGCGGCATTTTTCACCTGAATTTCAGTGTTTCAATAGGGCCTTTAAAAATATTAGCTAGTTAAAACACTGAATTCAAAAAGTATTTATTATATTATGATAATTATAAGTAATTATGCATTAGGAAAAGAAAGCAGACATGTTTTTTTATGGTATAACAAAATACATTCTTTAATAAAAAAGGTTTTTAAAAAAAGAAATAAATTAAGGACTGGCTCAGTTCGTAGCGAGCCTCGAGGCGGGAGGTTATTGATGGCCTCGAAGGGATATTCTAGCCTGGCTCTAGGATCGCAATGAGATCCTGAAATCCTGCACCGTCAACTGTGTTGATTGGCATCAAATCTCTCTCGATCATGCTGCATATGCTCTCTGTAATGCCCTCCTCTCATCACACGCTCGCCTTTCCAGTGTAGCTTTGATTGTAGGTTGACCAGGTGCACGGGTGCCATGCAGGACAGCTCCATGCACGGTGTTCAAATAATAACTGAGTGAGCAAGTTGAACTGTTGTATTTCAATACCGCATGACACAGCGAACATTAGACTTCTTTGCCTGCATTAATGTTGAAATGGTCCCACACAGTACTTCTTTTGGCCCGCTTCATTTTGTCTTCAACCCTGGTCCCTCGCGAGATGTGTTCAGTGAACACATCTCGCGAGGGATCACTGTTCACCTCTCGTTCTCACGCTCTGTTCAAGTTACTACAGACAGTAGCGCCCTCTAGCGATTAATCGTGATTAATAAATTTTGTTCGAGCAACCTCTTGATCGACAATTAATCTAAAATCGATTAATCATTTGCATCCCTATTCTGAGGTATTACTGGTGATAGTTATAGATGGGAGACAGCCGGTGTGCATAGAGTATTACAGCACATCTGGAGGATGTATCTAAAACCTCCCAAAGCATTTTGACAGCATCTGTACACAGAATTCAAGGCGGGCAGGTTGAAGTGGCTCAATCCCTAATGAAAATATTTTGAAGCAAAAGCCTTTCAGAAGAATAGATGGTGTGGGTTCACCACTCTGTAAAACTGTGTGAGTAACTAGGTGAACCACACAAGTTTTAGAATGATGTTACTCAACCTAAAGCTGCAAAGACCTCAGAGGTAGTATAGTCCAAAGAGCATGATAATGATTTCAGAAAGAATCTGAAACGATGAACTATTACCTGACAATGCCAGGCTATGTCTGCACAGTATTCAGTTATTTTTAGGACATGTATTATTCTAATTTTCAGAGTGTGAGGGTGCTGCATTGAAATCAGTTCATCCTCGAATCACCTGAGGAACACAATTTTGACCAGGGGTGTCCAAACATTTGCATGTAGAGTACATGCATCCAGATCTTGATCTAGGTGCACACCAGTGATAATTCATATTGAAAAAAAATTAAATAAAGTAAAAAATTCTTTCCCAAGGACAAATAGCAGCCACCTCCACATTATTAGGAGGAAAACGCACTGAAAGACAAGACACAGCTTGTGTCTAAACTGATTCTCCCTGAGGTTATGCCACAATTATGCCCTTTCTGTTAGTGGTGCAACGGATCATCATTGATCCGTGATCCGTTCGGATCAATTATTTCGGTTCGGCACACACATGATCCGCGGATTGATTTATGAAAAAAAAAAAAATTGTGCGCATGTTCAGTCCTCACACAGCCGTTACAATTCCTGCTAGTTCCAGGGACAGGGCTACTTTCCACGCTCTGGGTAAAAGTCTGCAACAGTTTCCTCTTCAATAAGCAAACAGTCCTATGGCTCGTTTGTGATTTATTGCCCTCAGCGTACAACACGTAGAACAGTGGGCATGGAAAATAAAAGTAGGCTAGACTTCGGTGACTAGGCCTACTGTAACGATAACTGCTGCCTCTAGTGCTACGTCTGTTTCCATATACTCGCGCTGCCACACAAACCTGTCGCCTGGGTTACCACCACACAGACATAACACGTAGCTGACATAGCGATAGCTAACATAAAGAAAACCCCTAACCTGCAACACAGCGTGGTCATGGCGAGCAGAGGAACGCCCCACGTCATTTAAATCCCCTGTTTGGGAGCATTTTGGCTTCCCTGTCAAATTTAATGAAGAAGGAAAGAGGTTGGTGGATAAAACCGTGACGGTGTGTAGGCACTGTGGCACAAGAAAGCCACACAACAGTGGAAACACATCGAGCATGGCCACGCATTTGCAGCGACATCACCCCAGTGTTTCACTGACAGGAGTGAAACTGAAAGCGGCTCAACAACTGCTCATCACCGCGGCATTTAAGCAGCCCCTTCCTTCACAATCCGACCGGGCTAAAGCGATCACAAACGCTATCGGTGTATTTTTATGTTGCACTTTAAGTTGTTTTTCTTTGATTATGTTGAAAAGAAGATGTTAATTGTGCACTTTAAGTTGATTTTATATATTTCAATTTAATAATTTAAAAGTGTTAATAAACAAAAAGACAAAACATGTTTATTTGTCTTGTCTATTTTTTTTTTTTTTTTTTTTTTTTTTTTTGCTGATCCGAAAAATGATCCGATCCGTGACTCTGATCCAAGGAACGATCCGAACCGTGAGATTTTTGATCCGTTGCACCCCTACTTTCTGTCTTTACAATGTGCTCCGGGGAGGTTACGATAACAATCGTCACACTGCGCTGTCACCGGAGGGGATGGTGATAAGCAGAAATTACTTTGGAGCTGTTGATTCTGAATTCCCCAAACTTAGCAGTAATAAACGACCATAAAAGAGAACTTGACATTTCTCAGGCTGAAAGCCCGGCGGCTGTGAGAGGAAGAATATGAAGGAGAGACTCAGCACTCATTTCCAGATCATTTTCAAGTGTCAACACATCCAGGTTGTCCTTTAGGCCTGTCCTACGACTACATCAACTACACCACGGCTCATTTCTGAAGGGGAGTATCAACTTTTCACAATATATCTGTTGGGCCTTCACAGAGGGTCAGAGTTCCACTTTGACATATTGAAACCGTTAAATTTTATGCCTGTAACCTTGCTTCTTTGTGAATCCTGTGTTCCTTTGCTGCACATGTCTGTTTGGATGTGTGGCACTGATTGGATGATCCTGGAAACCATGGACACAAAGCTTCAATTGATCATGAAAACCATCACTCAAAATGGAAGGCCATAATGTGTGCATACACTGCATCTCTGCGCATCTCCGATTTAATATCTGAGACTTTTCTGAACAGGATATAAGGTTATTCGGATTATGATAATGTAGGGACTCATAAAGTGAAAACTGGAAAATATTGAATATATAGTGACACTTCTGAATAGGTAAACTGCAGCTTTGCCTTCTCTCCACACCACAGACATCACGTAATATACAGCGTACTGTAAACTGATACACATACATTTCTAGTTAAGTACACAAGAAAGCGATACCATTTAAAAAGTTTTGTGCTAATTGGGAAATTATGAATCAGTCTGCAGGGTAATGTTCGGCATCCAAGATGGAACGCCGTTTTAATTCATTTCAAGTCAATAAATAAATAATATACACAAATTTATTAAATCAATACATATGGCTTTGAAGTTAATGCAAAAATAAACACTTGTGGTAAAGCAAATAATCAAATCACCGCCTGTACTTCTAGAAGAACATTTCTAAAGGAAGATTGAATTCTCCAACAGGGTTCTTTATTTCCTATCTATTTTTAATCCCATCCTTTACATTCGTATTAGAGGCGAGTCAGTCAAGCAAAGCTAATCTACTTGCTTTACGTTTGCAACTTTAATAGGATAAATCCTGCAGATGTCATACAGCTGCATCAAACTAGAGTCTGGTGTGAAATTGGGGCAGTGACATGGGAAATAAAGTGCTGCGTTTTTCACTGCAGTCCGCATTAGTTATTTCTTAACAATTTGATTGCACCTCGCAGCACCTACTGTATATTCACGTGCTGATTCGCAGCAAACTCAGAGAGACGATGCATGCAGTGATTTATATGCCACGAGATGTTTTATCTCATGCTGTGTCATTACTCAGACCAGTTTTCCCCAGTCTGAGCACATGCTGGTGAGGACCTTAATGCAAAGTGCTGTGAATTTTAATTTGGCTCCATCTGTAATCAACATGCAGCCAGCACTGCTGCTTTCAAAAAGATAAATAAAGACAAACAAACTCCTGAAAGCAATTTTCTAAAGGCATTTCAAGAGAAAACACGTTGAGAAACTACTAAGGCTATGACGCTGATTTTTACAGCCAACTTCACAATACAGAACTAAACATAGAAATGAAATCTAAGAGCATCTGGGGATGAGAGAATAAGCACAGAGACCAAGCATCGTCCATCGGTTCCTCTTCCTTTTCTTTTTTCAAGCGCTCCTCTTTTACATCACATGTTTCTAAAGAATGCTGGTATGTGTATGCACTGCACACTGCTGAGAGCATTTTGGACAAAGCGCTCCACGATAATAATAAACTGATTTCAGTCTGGATTTACTTTGGGGCACCTGTTTAATTTGTACAGTTATTTCATGACGCAAACAGTCAGCAAACATATTGCTTAAGCTTTCTTATCATTACAAAACAAATTGATTGGATTTTTCTTCCTTTTGATTCAATTTTGAGTGATAAAGTAGTTCTACTTAGTGTAGAAATAAGCTCTAATGAGTGTGACTGCTCATCACAAGGCCTCAGACTCATAACACATTGTTGGGTCCATTTTGGCTTTTGAATATTTCTGTATTTCTTCTAAAAACAGAAACTTGGAAGTCTAATGACCTCCAGAAAATACTCATTTCAATAAGCCCAGTCTCATGATTTATGTCACAATTTAATGTTTCCAGAGTATTTAGCCAACAGTGTGTTTACTGCCACCAAATCACATAGTGACAGTTTGTGAGGCAGCTGCAAGTTATGGAAATGCTGTATTTGACTTAAAATACCACCATTATTAAAGGGATAATCCGGAGTAAAATGCACTTTCGATCAATTTACGGGATGTTGGGAGTACATACGTTGAGTTGACATCAAAATCATGTCATTCGGATGTGTTTTGAGAATTTCGATTTGACCGTTTTTAGCCAAAAGTCGTTAGCCTGGAGGTTACGGGGGCATATCATGTCACCGCTACAAAACGCTATTTTTATACCTCTTCTACAGCTCCAAACAACATAACACTTACGTGGTAGTGAGTAGAGAGTCCCTAAAGCCAAACCGAAGTGTCCCGAGGTCTTCATGTGGTCGGATATAGAGTCCAGAATGAATTTAATCAAGCCAGTACCTGCTCTCAATCAGAGCCTCTTCCGTCAACAGGAGGCTATCTCACGCGAGACATCACGTCACGTGAGTCCGTAGTTGATTGCCGAGTGTGGAGTAACTCGCTCTGGAAAGTCACAATTTCATTGCCGTTTTTTTTACAAACATAGTCCACTATTTCTTTCGAAAGTGAAATGAAGTTGTATGCAACAGCAAAGCCTAGCTTACTAACAGGTTGGAATTTTGAAATGTCACGTGACGTGATGTCTTGCGTGAGATAGCCCCGTAAATTGATCTAAAGTGCATTTTACTCCGGATTATCTCTTTAATGATGGCCAACACAAGCAAATGTTATATTGTTATATAGCCCCCAAGAGCCAGACAACTTGTTTTTTTCTCTTTTTGCCTTAATCATTTGTATATGCTAAACTATAAAATACCATAAAGAGTAAGTACATTCTTGGCTTTGGAAAGGGGGGTTTCTTTTTCCAAGTTTTAAAATATTCAAGACAGGTCACATGAAAATGCTTGATTGATGCTGCAAAACATACTTTTAATGCTCCCAACAGCAGCACCATATTCATCTGTCTGTCACTACTTCCATTTCTGATGCTCAACATGATGTTTGTGCAGTCTTAAAAGGTCAAAAAGGATTTGTTCGGGACCATGTTTGGCAGTAGATTGACCATTTTCAGTGTATTACAGACTATCTATAGCAGCAAGTTGGAGCGTATATTGGATCTGATTAGGCTGAGAAAGATCAAACACATCACAACTTTAAGATAGTCAGGTAAAAGGCTTGCTGATGTCAAATGCAGCTTTCTGGGATGCTCACTCACTGCTTTCTCACTCTTATAATTCAGCTGTAATTTGTTGGAACTGGATGAATTACTACAGTGTTACCCACAGATGTGAAGGCAATGTGTGGTGGTGGTGGGGGGGGGTGACACAGGTGCGGCTTATCTGCAGATTTTCACATCTTCATTGTAAACAAATTAATAACATAGCTGAACAGTCCGAGCAGTGTAATTAGCTGTTTCAGACTGATACCTCCGGTTCAGGCTGCTCCTCATCCTCAACACGTCTCTTTTTCAATCGCGGGAAATATTTTTCAATACTCATCTGGATTGAAGCAGCAAACATTCAGTGTAAGAGTGTTAAAAAACTACTTTATTTGATTCACAGCTGCTAGTGTTTAGACCTCGACAAACCCAACTACATTTTTTTTTTTTTTTTTTTTTTTTTTTTTTTTACGGCAAACTTGCGACTAGTTAACTTTATAAAGAAGGCGTAATCGCTTGTTTGCTATGGGTCGGGACGGGACGGGACAACATTGTATTAAAAATATAAAATATTTTTATAGGACTTTTTAATGTGTGATTTTATAAAGGTGCACGTGATACCAACCTTTCGTGAACTTCGCCTGCAGTCTTCATTCGGTTGAGCCAGAGCTCTAGAGCTAATCTAAGCTAGCAAGCTTCCACTCTTCCAGGGAAGCACGGAGGGGAGGGGCTGTGTGTGTGAGTAGGCTATGCGAGAGAGACGCGAGGGACAGAGAGACGGAGGTAGAGCAACTTAACGAATACGAGTATTTTTTAAATAGCGTTAAAAAAAATAATAATAACGAAACGCAATATGTGGCGGCCGATGTTTAATCTGTGGCGCACCGCCACGAATTAGTCTATGTGTGGGAAACACTGTACTACTAGAAGGCAATTCAAGCTTGTAAATTGAAATCTATGAGACATCTGAGTTGGACTTAATGGATGCTTTACATTTCGACTCAAAATCTTGTTTTCTGTAAAATGCATGCAGGCTTTGGGTCTTATTAAAAGCAGAACACAACATATGGTGACAGCAAACACAAAACAAAAAGACTAAAAGGCCCCTCTTTATTTTAAATTTGAGCATGCCCAAATAGCTGAGAGTTTAAAGTGAAGACATCGACCAAGCCACTCAGAACTGATGAGACAGACGAAAAGATTTGTTTTGGGGAGATCAGGAGTTAACAACAATCTGAGAGAAGTGCTGTTTTCTGTGGCCTGTTTACCCAGTGGGATAGTGGAGGAGTGGGGAGGAAACCATATGGCCGCAAAGATGTGTGCTTGTGATGGGATTTAACGGCACCGGAATGGTGTGTGTGTGTGTGTGTGTGTGTGTGTGTGTGTGTGTGTGTGTAATATTAAGATGTGGTGATAGCTGAAGCTATTCTGCTCACATCCTCATGCGGTGTCAGGGGAAGCTGCCCTTTCTTACTTCTCCTCTTGCCGTCATAGTGGGAGGGGAGGTTACCGAGAAGGGGCGGGGGACTTAAAATCGAAACCGAGCAGGGCATGAGTGGTGGAGTTGAGGTTGAAATCAGGAGGTATGGAGAAAGAAATAATAGAGATAAAGGGTTGGGTTTTTGATAGGTCTTCTCAAAACCCAGACCTCAGAGTATGGACTCACCCCTGCTGCCATCATCCCCTACACACACAAACACATGCAAATGTGTACAGGCATGTATAAGCAGACACCTGAACATATCTCAAAGGCTTATCAATCAGTTTCTTACCACCACCCACGACACAGTCACAAAGAACCAAGGCTGCCATGAAAAAGTTTAAGATTCCTGGGTTTGTAAGGAAAACACGTTTGGTGCTTGTCATCGTATTCGTCGCGTGCCAACATGGCCGGATAAGTCATTTCTTGTTTAAGTATCTAAGAAGCCATGAAGTAGGAAAAGGCAAAAGCATCTGGCCTCATTTTAAAGTATTCTTTATTCCAGCTGATAAAAAAAAAAAAAGAAACGGAGCAATCAGTCAAAGTCGGCCCATTTCCTGACGAGCAGCCCAACAAGGGACTCACATATTAACAAATGGGAGCTTGCGGAAGCTTGCAATGTTCTTCTTCTAAAATGTCACGATTACGTATGGGACGCAACGCGTCGAGGACAGGGGGAATGGTCCACTCCAAGGTGAGCCGAGATCACAGGCGATTCTGCCAGCAGCTGCTGTAAAATACATGGAGCACTGTTTGATGAGACAACAAGACTGACCCCACTTGACTGTGATTAGAAATTCCAGTCGAGGAACGTCACACACACTACAGGGTTTCTGCAACTGTGATCACTCAGATGAAGCCCAATAAAAGCGAGGCGGAGCAGATGGAGCATATTGCTGCCAAGATTTGAGACTTCAAAACAGTTTGGACAGGTTGCTAAGCTGTTTAAATGAAAGTCATTGAGGTGTAAAGCGTCACTGTATGAGGAGGCAAACCAAATAAAGCCGGGACAACAGGCTCCGCAGCTACAGAGCCCACAGAGTGGAATAAGAAGCAACTTAACCCTGAGAAGATCCCAAGTCAACTCGTGTGTTGATAACAGCTGGAGTTAGAGGCACTTGCTTTGAGAAGGCTGCCTGATATAACCCATCTGTTCTCGACTGTCAGACATTTCAAACAACTGATGCTTTTGGGATGAACACGGTTGATTGTTAAAACAGCAGTAGCTTTGTTTAATAAAGATGAAATAAGTCTCTTCCACAGCAGACGTACTGACTCGCCACAGACGAGGATGCACAAGCATTACAGATAACATTAACGGCCTTCCTGCTCTCCATGCAAAGTGAAGCAGCATCGATTTCACAACGGAAACAATGTTCTGAACTTAATAATCATCATTAATTGCATGATTCATTTAGAGCTTTTTGTTTTTCTTCTTGTGACCTGCGAACATGTTCATTTCCACAACCGTTGTGATTTAAAAAAAAAAAAACAACAAACATTTCCTCTTAAAAGGTGTGTTGCCATGGTTTTTGGTTTTGAGGTTGAGTTCTTGTTGTAAGAGCTTTATTTCCTGTGCTCTCCACTTGGTTCATTCTTCTTGGGTCTTGGGTCGAGCTGAATTATTTTTTTTTGTCTTTGCTAGGAAAATTCTTAAGTGAATTAAATGACTCAGAATCTGAGTAACCACAAGTAGCCATGAAAAGATCTGTTAAAATTCTCCATATCACATGGAAACGACCTTCGGTGCTTATTATTATCTTACTTTATGCAAGGAAAGAGATGATTCTGTACCACAGTTCAATGCCGCCTTAACTTCCATAGTGATTCTCCATTTGATTTCTACATTCGTACTGACTGTGATTTGTATGAATAAATGTATGGACACGAGGGTAGAAGTGAGCAGTGTGATTTTACTTTTGTGCCTTCATCTTTCCTTTTTTAAATGACCGACTTTGATGATATTTTTTTTATATATGTCAGTAAACTAACATGAAATATTCTGCACATATGTTTGGTGCCTCTGTGTAATAACATGATACAGTTTTACAGTAAATAACTCAAGCCTTTTGTTGTAGAATACTTATCAAACATGTAGTTTCAGTGCTGCTAACACACCACAGTTTAGTGTAACTGTGGTCGAATTCTCATTGTGGTCACGTTTCCCTTAGTACTTAAGAATTTCTATTCCCATCTTTGCTTTGACACGACATTTTCTAAGAAGGTCAAGGAAAAGACCATAGGAGTTTTTGTTTGCTTTTATTGCTTTTATGTAACCCAAGTAACCGTTTGATTGTTTTTTTTCTCTGTTGCCCCTTATTGCCCTTGGTGATGTCCTCAGTTAACCCTCTCTTGTTTCTCGATCACCATGCCAACACCTATTCCCTATTCCCTCATCCCTCACCTGCATCCCCTCACCTTATCACCCATGCCATTATATATGCCCCTCGTTATTTACTGTACATTGCCACATCCTTGTCGTCGCTACTAGTTAGTTTGGAGTTTAGCTCTTAGATTTCCCTGTTTCAGCAGCCTCTTTGACTTTACTTGAATAAAGTCTTAGTTTTTATCAACTGCCTGCTCGCTTGTCTCGCTTTTGGCAAGATTTATATGTGTAAAAGGAAAAAAAAGAAAAAGCGGAGCAAAATCACAGCAAGAACCTTATGTTTGGATTTCAGCAGACAATAAAGAATGTGGTTTAATATGTTTCTCTTTGTTCACTTTGTTCAGACACATGAATCCTCTTTCTTCTTACACTTTAATCTTTCCCCTGCAGCGTCTTAACGCCGTGACACTGTAAAGCTCAGTATTGCATCACTAAACCACGCCCACTTTGAGTGGGATTGGTTTTAAATCCCTCTGAAAACTGAACTCAGTCCTTCTGTTTTGTTTCACATATGAATATAGCACAGTACTGGTGTTCTTTTAAAGTGCTGCTTGCAGCAGATTTAATAAACACCTTTCTTACATCCACAGTAAGATGTCATTATGTACGGTCTCTTCGATACAAACAACAGAATTCCTCTTCCCTCTTGTTAAACTGGATTGGAGGCACAAATCCCTGAGACAGAGAAAACGGACGAGCCAGCCTTTCAAAATGCCACCACAAAGCCAAAACACACACTCTCAAGCACACAATCTGCTATTAAGACAATTGTGCAACATTTTCTAGCCAAAAATGATAACATGCACACATCCTGTGACTGGAAGGTAGGTCCACAGTGCAAATTTAATCGTTGCTTCCATGTACGATGAGATTGATAGGATTGCCACTTTCCTATAATGCAACCTCTCGGTGATCTCGGTGTTGACTAAATTCAACACGCACGTCAGCCCTCGCAAAGAAGGGACTTGCTGCGCAGTGAACCGAACAAACACCAGAGTCATTTACTATCCTGAGACGAATAGCAATTACCATTTCTGTTATGTCTCATTGGCTAAACCATTTGTTCTTCTGCAGAGCAACAAAATGGGAAAACAACTTAATCTCCATGTGCAAGAGATATGTTGATCGTGGAAAATATCTTAATCCCCATTTCACTTGCATACAGGCACGACCAGCTTTTGTGTGCTGTTTCATGCATTGCATGGTCCTGGATTCTTCCCCTGGTTGCAGGTTGTCGGACATATGTTGAAAATCAAGACCGTTCTTATTCTGCAAACAAATGTGTGGAAATTATTTTCCTTGGCCGAGTCCTAAACATTCTTCTTGTTAAAGGACTTCATTAATCTTTTCCAGAGGCTTACTCTGCCAGTTTACCGGTCCAGTTCTCATCGGGTCTTACTTGAGAACAAAAAAAAGTTTAACGGCAGAGAGAAAAACGGTTTAATGACCCCGCTTCCAAAGTCACCTTGAATACTGAAACATAATGTGGGGATTGCTTGGCTCTCCCCATGGGCAATTTAGCATGCCTGCCAAGTAGCACAGGTAGCCCAGCACTGCATGAATAACAAGTCGTTCCTCTTTAAATAGGAAGCTCATGACTCACTGACGTGGGCACTTTTTGCTAACGAACAAATAGAAAAAAGAGATGTATTTAACATAAGAAACAAACACAATCCAGGCTTTGTTCTCCAGTTGTTAGGACTACTGTGAATAGGTCATTTGGCATCTTTCCAATCATTTTTCAGCATGACTTTACACAGGGCAATACAATATCAATACATCTCCACAACAGAGTTATTCCTCCTTCATGGAGGCTGATGGCAGTCGTTGAAAGGAAGCAGCGTTCCTTTCTGCGAGCCAGTCTCTGACCTTTTATGCACAGTTTTTACCACATTACAACAACAGCAGACAAACAATTTAGTGGCGTGAAATGGGGTCTCATTTATGTCAAAGGTTCTTAGGATTTTACTTGATCTTCAAATTATTCCTGATGGGGTGCGTATGTTTGAGGTGCGGCAGAAAGACGAGAGCTGTGACAGAAGGTAGACAGAAATATTCCAACCTTAAACTCTCACATAACACCTGGAATCTGGTAATTAATTCCCCACACCTTTAACTGATAATTGGTGTTGCATTATTCTAACAGCCCGGCTTGGGCACAAACCCTCTGCTGAAAGAAAAACCTTTAACAGAATAGCAGAACAAAAAGTAAATAACAGCATGGGATAACATAATCATTCTCACCTCGACACAGTTACTTGCAAAATGTTACTGAAAGCATTGACTTCTGACTCTCACGTGTTGATGCTGAAACTTATATTGTCACCCACATCATAAATGTAGCTCTTGCGGTTTGGATCTAAAGCAGCTTTTGGTATCACTGTTATACATCCCTGTGTATACTGAATTTTGATTATTACAGTGGGTAAACATAGCAACGGTTGATTGCTCAAGCGGAAAGGAGACAGTGTACGCTTGCTTGGTCAGTCTGAGAGACGTGTTACTTGCAAAGCTATGCAAAGCTATGCCGTTTCTTTTTCTTCAATTCCTGCAAGATGCTTTGATAAGTGAGACTTTCTCCTGACACAAACTGTAAACTTTGCATTCAAGTATTCACATGAAGGTGGGAGATGGAGACAGGAACACAGACGGGGGGAAATGCAGAATGTACAGCTGAAGTAAAAAGATGAAAGACGGTGCTGATGAAAAGTTAGCCATTCTGGTCACTTCCAACCAAGGTGTTGATTTTTATTGCTAGTGCAGGTAGATGATTAATGGGGGGGGATTGAAAGTAACAGATAAGGTGGCAGACGTTTGCCTCTGTGCAATAATCTAATTCATAAGAATTTACATAATTCTTTGATGTAGCACATTTCTATAAAATATCTACCTTTAGCCTGGAGCCTGACTGGCAGCCTTTCTTGCTCTACTTATGTAGTTTTTCCAAACTTGTAGAGAAAAGAAGTTTTCTTTTTTTTCTGACACTACACTGATGTGATGAGTGGCAACTGACAATGCGAGTGGCCCCTACTTTACAGAAAGACAGATGATAACACATCTCACTTGATGATCCATACTCATTGAACGAGTGTTTTAGAGAGTGAGCGCTGCTTTTCAATGCAAAATTCAAAATGCACTAACTAGGGGTGACATTTTGGGGCTAAACTCAAAAACAATAGATCCTAGTATCCGTTAGCAAAACAATACTGGAGCAAGTTACAGTTAAAATGTTAAATATTTGATCAATAACTATCTTGGTAGACGAATCAGTCACCTCACAAAAGAGTGACCAATTGAAAACTAAAAGTTAGAGCAAAACCATAACAATAAGACTTCTACATCGACTTCTCTGTTACACCTTGTGCTGCTTAGCACTATTTTTGTTCTGCTTTAACAAACCAAACTTACTGCAACTCAAGCCGTGTGTCCTTATATCGATCCACAACCTGGCCCACAAAGCAGTAGATATTGTTCTAAGTGAAAGAATGAAAATAAGATGCGCTTTGATGCTAGCTCAAACCAGAGCAATTTGAGTTAACTGCAACAACTGGAACGATGAAGAAAAAGGTAATAACGGTCTGACTTTCAACAGAGGGCAAAGAGGGAAAAAGACCTTATGAGGTTTGAATATGTGAAACGGTCCTGAAACGTTTGGTGAAACTGAACAGATATGTAACTTTTTACCCTACAGATGTGCAACATGACTGTTTTAAGTGTTGCAAAATTCTGTTGGAATCACACTATTGTAAATCAATAGTCACTACAAGTAAGTCTCTTAAAATGTCCTGGAACACAGACTTATAGTTGCCACTAATGATCATCCATAGGGATTTATCACACAATCTGGCTCTATACCAACAATTTGCTGAACTTTTCCCCAGAAAGCTTTCCCTTAAGACATACAAAAATGCATGATGTGCTGATGTATTATCTTTTCGGGTGAAGTGGGAGATGGGTATCTGACCATCAAAAAGATAACACGATGTTCTATCCCGGAGGATAAAGGAAGCTCCAAGCCTTGTACAAACACATTGCTTTATCCATTGACTTGCACTCTCTTCTCTCTGTTATCCGTCTTCAGTAAAGAGCAAAGACATTGGGAAAGCATTGCGATTTGTTTAATCCATGATTCTGGAGTCGGTTGAGCCCCCACAAAGCAGTTAGGCATAGCCATCCAATGGAAGGGTGACTTTAGACAAAACATTGATGAGGTATGGATCGAATGACAACTTGCTGACTGTTGCAGACTACATACTCAAAAGATACTTTCCCAACATCCCTAACACGGCTCAAAAAGAAATGCAGGCCTTAACATACACCTACTGCAATACTCTGCGTACAAGACAATAAAGACAAATGCATCTACAGTCAAAAATGGCTTTTATCTAATCATTTCCTCACACAAAGTTGCACTGGGCAACCTCACATGCACCGACTATCTCGTCTGAGAACAGCACGGATCTTTAGAAGTGCATACAAATCAAACTGGTCAAAATCCACAAAGAAGTGACCGAAATATTCTGACCTACAGATCCAATGAGCCAATTACATGCAATTACATGCATGTGTTTGCAAATATATCCCGATGCGCGGCAGTAATGTGTGTATTTCTTAACCTTGTTCTTAGCATTATCAACATCTTTACACAAGTGAGAACTCAAAGCTGCATCAATTTGTGGATTAATTACTTACTGATTGGCAAAAAAGGAAAAAATACGACTAGTTTGAGTTCCAATATTGAAAAAAAAATCTTCCTGAAATGAATTAAAACATGAGCCCGATTTGTTTACTCACAGCATTTATTCATCTTAAAAGATGACTGAACAAGGTATGCAGAGTACTGGTCATACACGGCCCCGATCCGATCTCAAGTATCAAACCGAGGTCCTGATTAAGACATTTTGTGAGTGACTGGTTTTAGGGTCGAGAGTACACCAAAACACCCGATCTCTGTTGTCAAATATCTGATAAATATATACTTAATGTGCAGCTTGCAACTCTTTTGCTGTAGTAAAATGCAAGTATGGGATTGAGACTGAATACAAGATGTTGTAAAAGTTGTTAATAAAATGGATTGGGAACTGGGAAGTTCTTGAGTGGGACGTTCCTAACCTCATGTAAACACCTTAATTAGATCAGATCGATCCTTTCGGGCTCCATCAAAATCAAAATCTTTAATCGGATCTAGAGGAGTGTCATTAACCTTTCGATAATCTGATCAACATGAAAATATTACCAGTACAGTATAGAGTGCATTTAATCCGCCTGTTTTGTTCTGGATAGATGAGGTATGTTCAAACTGCATATGCCTGAAACACAAGGGGTGACAAGATGAGTTTCCAAGGGGAAGAGAAATTGAGGCAGCAAAACAAAACTGTGTGCACGGCACTGGTGGATTGTCGAGCATCCAGATATAATCTTTTGAGAGTACTTCATTTCTGATTGGTAATTTCAGGGAAGATAATTCTCTTCCACCAGTCTATGCCTCAGCCTGTCATCCCTGGGATCCTGGTCCACTCCTAGAAGAGGCACAGAGTGAACTGAGATGTAAACGAGCTGCCATATTCATGGTTTCCACATGCACAAACTGATCAGGACTCTGCAGATTCTTGCCGAAGCGTCTCATGCTAGGGCATGTAATTGGTCAGTGTATTGTAGGGCTGTGAATAATGGCAACTCTCCTTGTAAAGTCTTTTGTTAAAATACGCCTCGATGTTGTTCTTCTGCTCTTTGTCTTCTCTGCAGGGCTTCAGATGAAATGTTTCAACCAGTAGCACCGGGACCTCTGAGCACCAGCAGAAACTTATAGAGCACCACTTAAATCCTCTTTATTAAAGCAACACCTTTAATAACACATTTTTCATCTCAACCATATAACTGAAGAAGCCGTAGTAATAAAAGATACCATAAATTGACCTTTAATTTGAAAGTAGAAACTTCACAGATTGAAACCTGCTTTGTTTCCCTTTTTAAAAAAGGGAAACAAAGCAGGTTTCAATAAGGCACATTTAGTGTTGTTGTAAACTGTCAGTTTAGTCCAAAGCGTTTATCCAGTAATGTTCAGATTAAAAACAATGAAAGGCAGTGATGAAGTTACATGTTTATTTGTGTTCAGATATATTAATATATATATTAATAGAAGATAAGCACTGTATGTATTTATTAATATGTATGAAAAAAATGTTAAAGTTGTGAAAACAAAATTACAAGAAAACACAAAACTGTGTTTTCCCAGGTTTTTGTGTTTTTACCAGTCATCCCAGTAAAGCTTTTTAAAAGATGGGGTGAGGAGTATGCAGTTACTTGCAGTCTGCAACTTTGCAGCTAGATGTCACTGAATCCTGCAGACTGATCCTTTCACGCTGTATTACTGATCGTGTTATAATTGTCACTCCTCCAAAGCCACAGAAGCCATTGTAAAGCAGGATGAATAATCTTGACAAAAACAGCTGGTAGCTTTCCCTTAAGAGAGGCTGGATTTCTTTCCAGTTCACTGATTGTCACATTCATTTGGGGCTTCTAACTGCCAGATTTATGGATGTATAGAGTTGTTTCTAGGCTGCGTAAACAACTTTTGGAACTTTTGTATAGATGTATAAATACAATGTGCTCTCAGCGTCTGTTGAGAATCCAAGCAGCGTGTGTTGAATGCGGCAAACTTATTTGTGTGTGTAATCAGACTGGTAAATTAGCATTAAACACACAAAGAGCTGAAAATGACAAACCGTCAGAACGGCGCCATCTGACCAGCTGCGTCTTGCTTACGCTGTGGTGAACTCGCGACATGCTGGGGCTTATCTGGGGAACGCAGGAGGGCACTACAATGAACTTATCACCATCCAGATACTTGGCGGGATGTGGCTGCCACCCCACCACGTTGCTCTGACTGCGGACCCGCTCCGGTTCACTGATCATACACACCAGCAGAACCTAATCAAGGGACCGTGGGTCTCTAAAACCACAGGCTCCAGCTTTAGACTCCGAGGGGGCGGGAAATAAGAAATGTTTTGCCAGGTAATATAAAAAGCTGCTGTTTGAAAAGAAAGAGAGAAACCTAGAGAAAGAAGTTCAATAACTTTGCAGGGACCTCCACAGCCTGTATGTCAACTAGCCTTCAGGATTTTGATTGAACCTCTGGACAGGCTCGCAGCAGGGCTTTTCTATTCCTTTTTTCTATCTTTTTTCCTTATTCTTTGTTGCTGAATCAGTTACACTGGTAAAGGGACACATAAAAGTTTCACAGGCAGTGCTATTGAGGGGTCAGGGAAAAAAAAAATCTCTGATCCAAACAAAGATGACTCTCGGTCTATTTGGTGGTTGCAAAGCCGTGAAAGCAACAACAAAGATGAGGTGTCAGGGTGAAAATGAAGAAGCGCCATCCTATACAGGCAATTTCTAAAGCATGCAATGTAATTCTGCTCACAGAATAACAAAACTAGAGGGTTACCTTAATACCCAGACAGACGCATTACGCTCTGACTCAGTTATTGTGGCTGATATTAGATATGTCACGGCCAATGCAGAGAGTACAGATAAATCATTGAGGCTGTATATGTAACACAACAGTCTCTTAAAGTCTTTTGAGACTCAAATTGTCTTCATTCTTTTTATCTTTGTTCCTACAATCAATTAAGCTATGGGAGCACCCCCACTGTGACGTGTCCTTGCATACATACAACCCTATTCATGCTCCATTTTCAAAGATAGCCCTATTACCCAACCCTTTTGTAGTTTCTGGTTGACTGATTCCAAATCCAACACGCTCTACTCTCTCCATCCTGTCCAGGGGAACGATCGCAGTAATCATCGCATCAAACGGAGCACGGTGACTTGCCCCTCACAATCTCCATATCTGGAGTAAATTGAAGGTGATTTTCAATAACTGTCTTGACGAGCAGCGATAGGCGGATCAGAGTACTTCTCTCCATCTGGCCGGCAGTAATAAAAGATCGGATGCCCCTCATGTTTCAATATGTTCACAGTTTGGTTTACTGACTGAAGAGCATATTTACCTGCCTCGACAAGATGAGTATGATGGTGAAAGTGTAATGACTATTGTTAAACATTTTTGGGAATGAAGACTTTCCCTTCCATTGCATTGTCAATGGATGCATGTATATCATTCAAAGTGCAACTGAAAAATTGTGGGTGGTAAAAGAAACAAAAAAAAAAGATATATATATATGCCCAAGATTAGGAAGTGACGCAGAAATAACATAATACTTGCGGGCTTTCGAACTTCAGCATTCTAGTTGACACGCAGAAATGGAGACACAAAAGGGTCTCTTAAATGGGAAGTTTAGCTTTAAAGTCCTGCCAGATGGTTCACTTGACAAGTCTAAAGTAATTTGTATTTACTGTGGATGTGAACTGAGTTACCACCGCAGTACGTCGGGTCTCAAATACCACCTGCTGGCCAAGCACACAGCTGATTCAGAGAGCCCTCCTCCTTGTTAAAGGCAGACCATGCTGGATAGCTTTCATCGGAGACGCCTAGACAGTTCTACAAGCAACAAACTTTTAACAAGTATAGATTAACGGGTAGCTGCAGCTTGCAGGCCGATTAACATTTTTGAGGACGAAGGTCTACTTGAAATAATTTGCATGGCATCAAACGACTACACGTATGAATTGCCTACAAGAGCCACCACTTTTACCAAGATACATACTTGTACACACTTGTATGAAGACGAGGAAGCTAAAGTGGAGGAGGCCTTGTTTTTGGACTGTTGCAATACTTATAAACAAACATTTGCATAAAAATGAAAAATAGCCTAGTAAGGTACATTTATAACAGATAAATCTGCATTCAATTTACAATTGATTGTGAGTTAACTAAGGACAGTTGTACGATTAATCGCTAATGAATTTTTTGAATGATTGACAGCCCAAATATATAGACATATATATGTATATATGAGTGACCAGTAGAATTTAAAATCTACTGGCACAAAAGTGGAGAGAAGTAACCCTAAATCTATCAAACAAATCAGGGGTAAAGAATTTGCCACTGAACCAAAATTTGGGCGAGGGGAGACTATTATGTTCTCATACATGTTTCAACAACATCATTTGAATGTACTAATCTAACCACATCTCATCACCCATGCCGCACACCCCATAAGCACCCACCATGTCTAAACATATTAAGCAAAGAAAATTAATAATATGCAAAGCTGTATCCCACGACAACAAGGCAGTGAGCTTGTTTTTGATGTTTGCCTTCTGCTATGCTCAAATGGTGTTGGCCAGAGGCATGACAGTAAAAAAAGGCTGCGTGGTGGGACACTGCTACAGTAATGGCTTACACAGAAAGACCACCTACTGTGTCAAAGTCACACACTCAATGCTTGATTAGAATGCAAAAAGAAAAACCATGATATTTTCTCACCTTAAAATACACCATCTTTGCTCACCAAAATGAATTGGATGACATGGATATATATTAATTCTAATTTGCTTGTGTTACAATTCATCATAATAGCTCCATGTGTAAACAAGTGTTGTTTTTTTTTCTTTTATATTATGCACCTTAAAATTGAGATTGATTATGCCTTAAATGCTTTCATAAGGTGACTCAGAGGATTTTACACGTCAAGACACATTTGTAAAGAAATTAGGACATTTCAAATACGCCAGCAGTAGAGACAGAAACCCTGCTTTTATCAAGTATTTACATGTTATCTCCTCATAGATATGTTATCTGAATGCCATCTAATCACTTTTGCACTCATAACTGGAGTTGTTATCCTTTAAGTTCCAGAGAGTAGCATAAAGGGATCTATAGAAAGAAAGGCAATGTATTATTCATTCATATCTATGTTTTAGTTAGATTAGGGTAGAAATAACAGACAATAACTTTCACATTAACAACAGCTTTGAGCCAGTGATTTATTCAATCCCCTTTCTAACATTCTGCCATTTTGCACTGCCATATTTCAACAGTAGCATAGAGCAGACAACCACACACTGGCTTTACCGTCTAAGCAATAAAAGGTCAATAGTGGTTTGTCCTCTCCGTTGCTTGGTTTCAGCTACCTGAGACATTCACTTAGCAGTTCATCATTGGTACTGATATATCCCTGGATCTTGGCAGTTTCAGCCTGGATAGTGACTCTGATGCTTACTGGCCCCAAGCCATCGCTTAGTGTACAGTGTTAGGGTGCTGGATTTGGGGATTGTGAGGAGCTTTTTTGTCTTGATATCACTGGTTTCCATTTCTTCCTTTGTCCAGGTTATTATACCTGCGGGGTATCCGACAGCTGGCAGGGCGTGTTGGTGGCTTGGACATTGTTTATCCCATTCAGCTGACTCTTCAGGACCTGCGTTGCTCTTTGTGGATACTTGGTTGTGGGAGACTTCCTTACAGTGTCTTCATGGCAGCCATTTGCCTGTGGGGCCCCAAAGTATTTATAACTGTCCTAAGAATCTGCTCTGCTGCCTTCAAACAGTTCAACCTCTTCAGTCGTAATCAGCTTGCCTCTCTTTAATACTTTTTGTACCCATTGATCAAGTCTGTATGGCATTCTAATGTTTTTGCTGTATATTCTGGTGAGTTGGATCAGGGAGTCTTGCTCAGTTCTGGCATATGGCTCGATATCTATATTGCAATCCAGCGGAAGATCTTGTAAATTTCGGGAGCTGTCTGGTTAATCAGATAATATCTAGTTGACCAGATTTAATATCCAACTGTCAAAGGGATGAAAATCTCCCCATAACTCTTGGTCCAATGTCTGTTGACCTTTCGTGAGATATATACTCTATTCATCTCAAGAGAAATGAAGCAGTCTGGTAGCTGACACATACATAACAACAAAAAGGCACAGGGTGACAGCGGAACTTCCAGAGCCATTTCAGAGCAATGGTAATAGCTGACCCAAAATAAGTCACCATCTGACGCTCACTGTAAAAAAAAAAATGTAATTTTACAGTAAATATTCTGTAATTTTTCACAGATTTTTCCTGTTTTCCAATAAAACAATGGAATTCGAGTAGATTTACAGATATTTTTTAGTAATTTTAGGTTTTATGTTTAAAATTACAGTTAATTATCCGTAATGTAAGATTACATTAATATTATGTTTTTTAATGACAATTTATTGTATTTTTACATCTTTAACTTTAATTTTACATACAATTTTCTGTATGTTTTTACGGGTTTATCACCATTTTCCTTAAAACAATGTAATAACTGTAAATTAACGGATACTAGTAGTAATTTCAATATTTACCTTTAGAATTACATGTAATGACCAATAATATAATTTACATTATTACTATGTTTTTTACAGGTAATTTAACATGTTTCTTTCATATTCAAATGTAATTTTACATCAAATGTGATGTAATTTTACAGATCTTTCCTAATACTTTTAATCAAGAAATGTATATAAAATTACAGAAATCTATAGTTATTTCCACAAAATTTCAGGTTATTTAGCATTTATTTGAAGTGATTTCATGTTTTTTAACTGTACATTACTGAAGAAATACAATTGAAAATATTATTTTACGGAACGTGTACTTTAAATAATGCAGTTTTACAGAAAGTATTCCGTATTATTACAGGTTTTAACCTGTAATAATAGTGCTGACCAATGTGCTGACCAACATATCATTGGGGTCATCAGGTGGGAACCTCCTTTCATTAGTGTTTCGTCTAGTTGCCTTCATTTTTCTTCAATACCTGCAGCTAAGCTTCTTAATACTTGGTTATGTCGCCACGTATACCAGCCTTGTGACAGACTAACCTTACAACCTGACAAAATATGCCCTAGAGTTGCAGTATCTGAACATAACTGGTCTCCATTTACCCAGAGTTCTAGGTTCTGGGGAGTTGGCAAAACATCATATTTTGCCCCTATCAAAAATTGAATACTCCTTTCCTCCATACTCCACAGCTCTTTCCAACTAAGCTTTTTCTTCTCTACACCTTCCCAATTCAACCACCGTCCCTGCTTAGCCTGAGCCACTGCCTTTGTGCCCCATAACATTTCCTCCTGTCTACGAACCTGCTCAACAACTAGCTTTCTCTTCTCCTTGGGACCTGCTCTACTCCCTGGGCCAAGCCCCAAGCCTCCCCGGCCTATTTGCACATTACCCACAATCTCTGCATGTCTAAGAGTTGCTTTTGCCTTCTGAGCTCCCATTCTTGGATTCCATTTACTCCCCTTGGTTGGGTTTGGAACCACCTTACTAACTACCACATCTTTACTCCCAGCTAACAGGAGCTCTAATCTTTCCATTTTTTCTGCAACAGATAATGGAATCTCATACACAGACCAAATCAACCTAGGAAGCAATCCAAACTGCAGACACCACAGTTTCAACTTTCCTGTAAGCCCTGATTTATCTATTCTACCCAGTCCCTCAGCAACATCTTTCCGAAACTGCACTGCCTGCTCTCCATCATTCATGTCTGCCTGGTACCTCTTAACTGCCTTATCGCTAATTATTGGAATTTTTTCTTCATCTACAAACTTTCTATCACTTAATTTCCCTTACTTATTGAGATACTTCTAGACTTAATAGGTTTGATTTTCATACTAGCCCACTTTAGATTTTTATTAAGTCTCTCAAGTATTCTCTTCATACATGGCACTGTTGTAGTCACCAACGTCATATCATCCATGTAGGCCCTAATTTGTGTAAGGCGCATGCCATCCTGACGTCTCTCTCCAGCTACAACCCACATGGAAGCTCTCTAGGCATTGTAAATGCTAATGGAGAAATCGTACATGTTGCCATAGTGCCTATTTCTAGCCTCTACCAACCTGTTGTGAAACCTGCTGTACTTAGGCACAGTCTAATATCCTGAAAATATGCTCTTACTATGTTAACAACCACTACAGGCACTGTAGTAGACATTTGCTAGATCCAGAAATATAACATGCAAGTCTTTCTTCTCAATCTTGGCTGTCTGAATCTGATGCCAAATCATGCTAGTGTGCTCTAAACACCCTGCGAAACCTGGTATGCCTGCCTTCTGCACAGTAGTATTTATTAAGCTGAAAACCCTAGTTCACAGCTACAGAAGTTGTTTTTTTTCCCTTTTATTTTATTTTACTATATTCGCTACACTGTAACTTGGTAAAACTCTGTCAGTTTAACTGGTCAAAATGCATGGTAGAATGTAAATAACTACTATGTCCTGGACATAATTTTATTTGTGTATATAAATAGGTATGGTTGTCCTTTATTTTGATTCAAAGTAAAAGACTGAGGAAGAGTGTCATGTTTAAGATACTGCATTTGAAAAAAAAAAAAAAAAAACTCAAGTCATTGTGTACCAGTTGTATGCAGAATGTATGTTATAATGTTAAAATAATAATGAATATATATATATATATATATATATATATATATATTTTGTGTGTGTTAGGGAGAAGGAGTTGCAATATTTCCTTTTTTTAAATAATAATAATGTGTGTGTGTATATAATATATAATAAAAATAAAATATTTTCATTTAAGTATTTATTTTCATTAGAAACGCACTTCATTCACTTCATGCAATCAATCTATGCAGATTTTTCTGTTCAAATTTCAAAGTTGGCGCCTATTTCCAGTTTGCTTAGTCCCGCCCAAAACGACCAACCGGCCAACGCTCTGTCCTTCAATCAGGCATGTCATGAGTCAATCACATGAAAGACATGCCCTCATAGGAATTGGGCGCATGATCTCCAGGGAGGACGTATGAGACACCCACAACGGACATTGTCAACCAAACACCTTTATAGGTAAGTGTCCCATAACGCATGTGAACGATATTTTAATTAATTTTCATACCTTGAGTGGACAGCATTGAAGCTAACGTTAGCATCCCTCGAGTGAACAGCATTGAAGCTAACGTTAGCATCCCTCTGATAAATTGTTACCATTATATAAGCTGTTAGCAGATAACTATCGTTTTGTATAGTTTTGAGACTAAGTGACTGATGGCAACCAGGTCATTTTATTTGACAGCTGAAGTATTAATTGTTAACATGCGCTTTCGGTCAAAGCCTTTTCTAACATGGCCAGATGTTAGTCGTAATTGTGTTGCTCTTTGCTGATATATGTTCATAAAAGTTGTTATCCGTGATATGAATGCAGTCAAACTGCTGTATGCTGCTCTGTGTAATGTCCTACTCATCCTGCATGAGATCTAAGTTGTTGTTTTTTTTGTTTAATTAGTTTTGTTCGAGCATTAGCATGCTAAGGTTAGCCTGTTCACTGCTGTCTTCCCTCGCAAGAGTCTGCTCTGTTTTTTCACCATAAAAGTTTATTTCTTTCTATCGCCCCAGGTGTGGAGATGTTTGTTCGTTTGTGTTTAAATAATGTTGTTAATCTCTGGGTCTGCCCTGTACAAGTTTGTTGATGCTAAATTATACAGATGCCTGCTGAATGTGATATTAGTCTATTTGGATTTAAACGTTAAACTGAGATAGTGAAATGTGGGTTTTTAGGTTACCATATTAAGTTGTGGTAACCTAATTGCCTAATTGTTGAATCTATTTTTTTTTAAAGCAGAACTTTAAATACTGAAGCATTGAAAGCAGAAACTTAACCTGTTTAAAGGACCAATGTATGGGATTTCTTGTAATTTAATTTTACTGTACTAAATTGATTATTTTATTGTAAGATTTAAGTTAAAAAGCCTTTTCTAGCTCACACACAGCTCACGATTTCTGTGTTTCTGTTTGTCACCGCAGTTGCCAAGTAAAGATTTAGAGATCCAGTCCTGACTCCTACGTCTCCTTTCCAACTCGGGACACAACAGAGACATACAATGGAGATGGGTTACATATATTTAATATATGATAGAGGATGACTCCCAGTGATAATGACTACTCAACCCAATGAGACACAACAAAGACTGTGCTTCTCTTGAGTGGAATTACTGTCCTATTTCCTTGGAGATGGTAAGGACAAATAACATTTTTCCAATCTATAAAACTAGATTCGAGCTTGCAATTAAAGCCTGTGCAGATGGACATACTTGCTACCTGTCTCAGGGGAGATGCACTGGCTGTCATTACCACCAGAGGTGCAGCAAGACTACGATGACTATAGATAAATTACATTTTTGGTACATGTTAATTTGTGAGCTTTTATTAGCTTTGGACAGAGCCAGACTGACCTTTTTTCTCCTGTTTCTCCATATGTGTGTGCGAGCTGCTTGTATTGATGTCATGCCTGTAAAAAAGCAGACTTCACCTGGAGAAGGTAAGACCATATTTATTTCTCTGTAAAACTCAGTATATAACTGCATGAATCTATTTCGGAAAGAGAAGTGTTATCAGGATCTGTGATTGACATGTTTAAAGTTTTAATTTGAGCAAATCTTACTTTTAAGAATATAATGTTGATAGGAGTAATGTGCTGATTGTAATCTCTAAAGAGAATATTTATAACTCTTTATTTCTGCTCTTCTGTGTCTCTTAGTTTGGAAATAAAGTGGCACATTGTTGGCTTTGCTAGAAATGCTCAGTGGCTTGTGGATCACAAGGCAGACCCCAGCAGCCGAGCAAGTGAACAGACAGTTTGAAATGATCTGACAAGTTTCTCACGCACAGTATGTATTGCCCAAATTGAATGTATTCTAAAATTATTTTTACATTTGTTTGATTTGTAAGAAATGGTTACAAAGTTTAATGGCCATGACCTCAGTCCAAATATTGCTGATTGTCTTCATAAGCTCCTCCTGTGCTTCACAATTGTGGAACAGAGTCCAGCTCCCAATCCACATTCATTGCATTGAGAAAAAGGCCCCAAAATTACTAGGGATGCACCGATGCATCGGCTCCTCCGTAACTCAGTGGGGTTAAGCACTTTGGATCGCCTTGTTGCTGAAAAGTGCTATATAAATAAATTTCACTTCACTTCACATCAATTCACTATATGGCACTGAAAGGATCAGATATTTGGCTAAATTACAATAAGACTGAGTTATTAAGTACATATAGACACCTTAATCTGACAAGAAATTGGATTGATACTGTTACTCGGATCGGATTAAGACCCCGAGATAACTCGGTTGAAAGTCAAACTAAACCTGCTTGTAGACGCCTAAGCACGTGGTGAATTAGACTTTGCGTTCTGCGCATTCTCGAGATTTTTTTCCCGGGGTCGGGAACCGGAAGTCGCCATCGGTTCCCTGTTGTAGTCGCCATCGGAAAGAAAAACACCGCGATTGAGAATGCGCCGTTGTGCATCGCATTTGTGCAATAAGCAGCTCATCACAAATTAAATATACGAAATATAGAGGGACGTAGCTTCATCTTGCTCTTCATTCACCATTTTCTCAAATGCCTGAGTTTGGTGTTGAAGGGGTCAACCGGAAATGGCTCTATCGATTTTGGAAGTAAAACACTATATTGAACAATTATATAAAGTAACTGCTGAATACCTTACATTTATAGAGATTGCCTTGTGTTTTTCTTTCAACTTAAATTGTAAACAGTTTTTGTTCAGTTTACTAAAATGATTGTTTAACACCATAAATTTACAGATATTATCTTTAAATACACATAATGTATTTTGATGTACAGTGTTTAAGTTTCCATTGTCCAATTCACTGAAATAACTAATACTGTAAATGTGCAGAAATTCCTATTTGATTAAAGATGCATATTTTGTTTATACATGTGTCATTGTTGTTTTACTTGAGGAAACCACATTTATGCAGCAAATCAGTGTAGATGGACAAGACGCTTTCATGAAATGACTACTAAATACCCTTAATTTACAGGGATTGGCCTTAAATACAGCTATTTTTGATGTATTTTTAATGTACTCTGCTTTTTTACCCACTGTCCAATGAACATTTTTAAATCTTGTAATTCTTTAAAATTACAGAATACTACTGTAAATGGGCAAACGTTTATCGTTGGTTTAATGCATTTATAGCATTTTTATACATTATTTCTCAGTCATTGTACATGAAAGAACAATATTTAAACAGGAAATTACTCTAGATAGATGAGGCCATTCCATGAAAAAAATACTAAAAAAATACTAAAATACCCACTAAAATAATCATTAAAATGATTATTTTAATGGGTTTTAAATTTCTTTCTTTTTTAATTTCTTTCTTTTATTTTATTTATTCCTTTTTAATGGTTTTATTGCCTTCTTGTGATTTTATGTAGCTGTAAAGCACTTTGAATTGCCCTGAGTATGAATTGTGCTCTATAAATAAAATTGCCTTGCCTTGCCTTAATTTACAGGGACTGACCTTAAATGTAGCTATTTTTTATGTATTTGTAATGTATTTAGCTTGTTTTTCCACTGCCTAATGGTTGTTTTTTTAATATACTAATTCTCTAAAATGACAGATTAATACTGTAAATGGGCAGACATTTACCTTTACTTTTATGAACTTAGTTCATTTTTATATGTTAAAACTTTGTTATTGTACATGGAAAACATAGTATTTTAACATGAAATTACTGTAGATGAACTGGGCTTTTTCCTAAAATAAATAATGTATACTGCGAAATTACAGATATTAATCTGAAAGTTATCTTATTTTAATGTTTTTTTACATAAAATGTATGTTATTTTACAGTATGATGGCATTCATCAACTATAATATACTGTATTTTAAGTCATTTTGACTGTAAAATTTATTCTGTATTTTTACAGTTATTGTATGTAATTCTGTGATGCAGTTATTTACTGTAAATTTACGGTATCCGTTTGGAATCTTTGCTGCCAGTGCTTTTACCGTTTTTTTACCGTTTTTTTTTTTACAGTGTAGAGTAACAGGAAAATGCAACAACAATAGACTGAAAATAGTCAAAAAGAGGATGGTCTTGGGATATAAAAAACTACAAATATAAATAAAATGACTGATATGAAATCAGAGATTTGGAATAGTCCTGTCTGATAAACCTATTTTATCTCCATACATATATCGCTGTGGCACAAATTTTAATGTATTTGTGGAGCATATGCCTTACGTAGCATGTTTTGCTATTATCAGTGCAACTGATCAACAAATCCTTGTCATCCTTGGACATCCAGATCCTGACCAATTAATATCTTTTCTCCCCTAATTAAGAAGTGTTGAATGTTTTCATATACTTACAACCTCTAATGTTTTCTTTGAAATAATAGAATAGTATCAATCAGAGTATTGAACAGAGTATTGAAAAGTTTCAGTATCAATAAGCAGTTTGGATAAAATACTATCCATCTTTAGTCATATGTAAAATCTCTTCAAAGTCAAATACTGAAATATAAAAGTATTATGTCCCCGTCCCCATGAAAATCTCCTCTTTACATGAGCAGTTGATGGGGTGGATATATAGAGCTGATAGGGAGGAAAAAGACACCAGTATTATACATGCAGATTTTGCTCTTGGCATGGTTTGATGAGGCAAGATTTCTTATGCAAATGCTCTTCCTCTCGTCTGAACAGGTAAACGTGTAACCAATGATTACCTTAATCCATCCACAGAACAAGCAGCTGATGAATTATGCAAATACTACATCTGTTTTCACACAAATGAATCTGAGCAAAATGGCGCCGCCACTTCGACATCAGATACATCTTCAGACAGCAGTGATGGTCAGATAATAAACAAAAAACTGTGAGGCATTTAATGAGCTTTTGTGCAGATCAACTTGGCAGATGGCCAACAACTCATGCCCCTCTGAAGCCCACTATACTGTTTTAAATTAATGACCCCATACCTAAACCCCAATTTTTGCAGTGTATGAAAGCTGCGTGTATAAAGAGCTATTATTCATCAAAATGACTGATAGTGAAAAACAAAGACATCAGTCATCCACAGTTTTATCTTGAGGCGAGAAGGGCAAAATTTCCCAGTGCATTCCGGACCCCCATAAAAAAAAAAAAACATTGATCTGGCCATACACTATTGTTTGTTATTTACTTTATTTTATCTATTTGTCGATTGTTATTTCTATCTTGCCACTTCAATTTGAACAACACTGAGCTAAGAATAAGCCTTGTGGGTACAGAAAATACACTTTGCGATTTCTCATCCTCTTTTTTATGCACTTAAAAAGAGGCAAAATTAAGCTAACCATCGACTGAGACCACCATTTAATTCCTCTGACGGTAATTGCTGATTTGCCTTTTTTTATCTAATGAGTCTGGGATTTTGTCACTCTTGTATCACAATGAACTGAGCTTGATGTACAGTGCCTTGCAGAAGATGTCACCCTGATAGTTTCACAGCCTTTTTTACAAGGGACAGGGGGCAAGGGTTTGTCTCGGTGATAAAGAGAAATCAATGTTTCCCTTTTAACCCCTAGACTGTTGCTTTTGGAGCACAATTGGGATGATAGTCATGCTAAAAAGGTCCAGATCCACACCTACAAAAAGTAAGGCCCACTGCATGATGCTGAAAAGAAAGGGGGTGATTATCCTGGAATTAGAAGAGGTGGAACGTTTGCACTAAGGGCAACATTTTCCTCATATAGCCAAAAAGTGAGGTGTTAGTCGTGTCTAACCACAGGCATATATTTTTACTTCTGTTTTTCTAAATATCTATTTGTATGTGGATCAAATCAACCACATTTCTACAGAAATGAAAGGCTGTTTTAGAAAGGGGTTTTTATCTTGTCAGTTTGATTTATAATGGAGACAATAAATGCAAACGATTTCTTTTGAAGAAAAATGGTTGAATGAGTCAAATAAATGTCCGGTGTGTCACGTCAGCTGACTTGTTTTTAAGATACAGTCCAGTTTCTCCAAACAAGTAGCACATTCACAATGTACCCAAGGCCTGAAGTGGCAAAATTGTGCTCATTCAGTTTCAACTTTTGATCTTGACCAAATCCTTACAAGTTCTTGTGGCATGTGTGCAGAGTGTTTTTAAAGAGATTCTATCGTGAGCTCTTCTTGAAATCTTCTGCTGCTTATGTATTAGAACTTTTTGGGCCATTGTGATCATTTCATTTCACCACACTTGAATGAATGTCAAACAAGAATAATCAATTCATGATGTGACATGCAGTAGATACCACAAGTTATTTCTTAAGTACCCAACATAACTTTTCCAAAAGTAAGAACTACAGTGAAGGTTACTTCCAAAGCTAACTTTCCATGACTCTGAAATGTCTACGTGTAATCACAAAGCAAAAGACCTTTTGAAAAGCAGCCAACAGAAAATAGGGGTTCAGCTTTAATCCTTTGAATCTTTGAATACGTGAATCTAATTTGCCACCTTAACATCAGTAGTCATGTTTCTGAGCAGCGACACGCACACTGACATCTATTTGCTGGGCTGACCCTCTGCTCTATACATCCCTGACATTAATAGTCCTTTGAACTGAATGTCAGGTTCATCTGAGCTGGGCCCCAACCCTCCCAGAGGGGCCAAGGTGAATGTTAATTATAGCAGAAGTGAATTGACTTTCAAGCTCAGAGGTTGTATGAATTAAAGGAAAACAAGTTAATGTAGCATAAGCACAAACCGCCTGAAGAATCCCCATTTGGCTGCTGGCACTTTCTCACTCTTGAAACCACAAGTCTTGACAGCAACACCTACATAGCTGATACATGTATGCACTGGGATAATAAAGTGAAATCAATATTTTGGGATAGTATGACATAAACAAACATAGCATCTAGTTAAAGCACATTCTTTAGGCAGAGCCCCCACTTTCTGAGCGTATACTGTCAAAGGCAAAAGCTTCTTAAAAACTAATTTATTTTTTATCATGCTGCAGTAGCAGCCTGGTTGTAGCTGTGCCAACATCTGTCTCTTGCTCCCACCACATTTGTCAAAGCTTAAAAATGTCATAAACTATTGGATAGACAAACCTCAAGCACCATTAACACTACTGACACCTACCCGATCAGCTGAAGCTGAAAGCTGAAAGGAATTTCAGAATGCTTATCTTAACAACATGGCCAACATGTAGCATCTAGCATCTTAGCACATCATTGAGAAGATATATTGAAGTTATAGCATTAGGATGTCGGTCAAGCAACCCCTCATTGAGACCATTCTGAGATCATTATTTAAAAAGATTTTTTTTTAAGGTGTGGTTTAAAGATGTGGTAAGCCTGGCATGGAGTTACTACAAGCAGATCTTTACCTTTTACCCAGCAGTAAATTAACACTTTAGTGTAGGGGGCATCGCAGAGGAAAGAGAAACACTGAAATACTCTGCTGCACCAGCACTGATGTAGACTGAGACGGACTTCCCTAAGGCGACACCCAAAATAAGACGTATGCACCAATGACTGTACGAGATCTCTAACGATCCCCTGTGGTTTCTGGCACCAAGACATAAGCACCAGATCCTTCAGGTGTTGCAAATTGGAATTAGCCCAAAAAAGATATGTTTCAGCATGTTCAGTGTTGGTAGGTATTCTCCAATGCTACCAGGAAACACCATGCGAATCTCAGTGTTTAAGAATGGAAGTACTCCAGCTTAGTTGCCCGGTCTTTCAAATATCGATGAACACCAATCACATCCAAAGCAATTACTGAAGCATTAATGTATAACATACTGCAAACATGCTAATATGAACTTCACTGTGTCTTTTACCCTAATTCTTCTGAAAACTATGTTTTTTAGCCAACAACACACATTTGACTTGTTCTGAATGAACTCAAATACTTTAGATGAGTACAGTTAACTGCATGTTTACAGTTGATTCAGTGTGTTTATGTATCTTAACTCAAGACCATGTTTGAGGAAATTGGAGAGTGAAGACGTGATAGACTATGCATGCTTGTCTGTTTATGTTCACAGTCATTCAGTCACGCTGATGATTTGGTACCCTAAGTCCTAGAAGGTATATGGACTTCTTCCACACATGCCTTTCATTAAATGATGCTCTAAAATTGTGCGTCTCCAACAAAAGATCCATTACACATTATACTGAATGTCTGAAAGTAATGTCATGGCTGCGCGTGCTTAATTATGGAACACCTGCAAATGCTAATTGTAGATTGGCACCAATCAGCAGTCATTATAGGAAACAAAGTGAGATGGTTAATTTTTCAGAGACAGAGTTTCAGGATAAAATTGACGAATTTCAGTTTTACCACACAATTCACTTTTAAAAAACAATTCACAAAATTAAAAGAAGATAGAACAACACTGGTGCTCAAGCAATACTTGTTGCAGGTCTAAAGATGACGTGTGTTTTTTTTTTGTTTTTTTTTAATAAAAATATATTGTCAGTACACAAGGATACTGACAGAATAACAAGCAAGCCCCTCCGACAGCCGATAGTTAATCGTTTGAATGTAGTTTCCTTAACTGTTAGGGAAACTTAATGACCACAGCAGACAACCCGGACAGCTCAGATCAGAACATTGCTTTTCATCAAATTTGCGTAAAATTATGAGAAAGTCACACTCCGCCTAATGTAACAGCCAAGACCCATAGTTCGATTTCTAACAGCTGGAGAAAGAGAAAATAATAAACCTCAGAGACGTCAGGAGCAATTCTGCTTTCAACAAAGGAACCATGAGTCATCAACTTGTGACAATGTGTATGAAAAGATGAATTGTAATTTACAGGTTTGGCTACACTGACAGAACAGAATATTATGATTTTATTTATAAGTACAATACAATACTCACTATATCCCTTGAATAACTTGAATTACTTTCATTCACAAGGGATATGCTGACAAAAGGGAAACCTCTCAGTTAAAATTGCTAATCTTGTTTGCTAAGACAATGTTACAAATTTAGGAAACAAAGTAAAGCCATCCTAAAACTACAAATAATCTGAGAGACAGTATTTGGAAGCATTTTGGATGTTACACAGTATATGTTATAGCAACAAAAACATACTGAAGTCAGCAAAATGCCTAACAAATGATAAATCTGAAACAAAACTCTTTGGACCTGGGTGCTAGCTTGCCACCCAAGGGAGGCTGGAGAGGCGCCACATATAAGCAAGACAGTGTCGGATCTTTAATGTTGTCTGCCTGCTGTTCAGCAGTGTCAGCTACAGTAGCTTTGGGAGTAGGTTTTGGGAACTACAGTATAACGAGACAGTTTCGTCCTGTGCATTAAGACCGGACTTTGATTTAAAAATGTTCAACCTGCAGGTGAATGATTGGGTGAATGTCATTAATTTAACAGAATGAGAAAATAACTTTTTTAAACATTTTCTTTTACTGTTGTCTGTTATTTTGAAAATCTACCTGCTTTGCCAATCTGTAAGTAATTTTCATGATCTTTTTATTCTTTATTTACAGTATACTATACCTCTAAAATAAATGTCTATGTCTTGAAAATAAGATGACAAAACCCCAAGACAATATTTTCATGTTTATACAATACAAAAAAATCTTTACCTCCTTTTTTTTCATTTGATAAGAGACAAAGAAATTGAAGATACTGTGTATAAAATAGATATATTAGAAAATAAACCAGACTAGACAAGTCCCAAAACATTATTGTGGACAAGTCACGAATAAAACACACCAGAATGATCTGAAACATACTATAGCGCCAGATATTTTATAAAATATGCGCTTTCACGGCACTACTTCTTCTTTTTAAGTGAAAGAGATGTTCACTTTATTAATGACACCACAATATGTCTTTAATAATGAAATCATCTTCACAAACACCCATGGACCTCTTTTTTTGCTCTCACTGGTTTAGTCTTTCTGCCTCTGCTGAGTGACAGCAAGCCAAGCTTGAATCCTCTCAGCAATGTATCCCAGTCCTACCCTCCTCTCGCTGCATAAAGGGAGAGCTATTCTTAATTGATGCTAATGCAAGTCAATGACGGCCGTGAGGAACAAGTGCAAATGTGCTTCAGCAATTAACCTAATATTTACTGGCTGTGACTCTCAGGAGGTGCTAGCTTATATCCGTCTAGTTACTTCCTCCGCTCTGACATGATGTGCAACTTTCAGTCAGAAAGTTGTCAGTGAACAATTACAATCAGGGTGCTACAAGTGAAAAGTGAATCAAGGAGAAAGGTGATATTAGACGGAGCAATTAGACTCATTAACTCCGTTCAGCCAAATGAGGATAACAGCTTTGCAAACAAATTGTGTTCAACATCTGCATAGAAAAGTAAGATATTAAAACTTTGCCCAGACTTCTCTCAAGAACATTCTCATCTCCACCTACACCGTATCAAAAACCACATAACAGAAGATGGAGGTCCCCCTTTGCTCTAAAAACAGCTGGTTTGGACTCCATGAAATATGAGATTATCCATCATGTTGACATTATTCATCGCAGATTTGCAATTCTGGATGGTGCGGGCCCCAGGGGGTTGGAAGGCTTGCGCTGACCATCTACGTGTGATTCTACAGCCCCTCTTCAACCTCAGCCTTAGGCCTAGTCCAAAGCAGTTTTTCCCTCTTTCGTTCTTAAAAAAGATTACATCTGTACAGCATAATCTACAGAAGATCTCCCTCTATGTCAATATGCAAAACTCTACCAGACCAACAAGAGTTCCACAGTGCCAGGAAACTGTCAGCCTGTGTATGCAGCGTACCAGTGGGACACGCTTGTCTCATCATCTTTTCCCTACCCGCCTAAAAGTTCTGTGTGCAACTTTTCTGACAGCACTTAACACAATATCTTAGTCGTCAATGTTCGGACCACATAGCTCACTGAAAGTGAAATCAGGTATAGTTACATGTACGACGATCCCCCACAGAAAAAGTTATACGCAGGAGAATGTCTTCAACATGTTTTTAGAGTCTACAGCATTGCAGCCTCAGACATGCACAGGTTAATGACTTGATTCTCGTCCCGCGCATGCATACTGGAACAGGGATGGTGGTCCAATCAGGTGGCGAAGTCGAGCTGTAACTGCAGCTCGCCCTAACAGCAGATAATTCTGCTGAGTAATTCAAAGAAACCGATCAAACTCAGGGCTGGCTCTGTGCTTGGGACCCATCTAGGGAAGAATCACTACACAACATACTGATGAAACAAGAAAACTTGACAAACTACTGCAGCTATGGAGGTTATTGCTGCTCACTGACATAGCGTTAAACAATGAATGCCAGAAGAGGGGTTGCAATATATAATATAGCAGCTACCTTCATTTTACTTATCTATCTATTCATTCATCATTTTCGTAAATAGATTTTTTTTTACAGCAATACTTAATTCCACTGCAACACTCAAAATGTCTTACATTGGTTTCTGATCAATAAACTGTTAAGATCACTGAGGTCAACTAAACATATTCATGAAACCAATTTGGTGGCTTTTGGTTGGTGGTTTGATGAATTGTTTTGTTGGTGGTGCCACTATATGTAGACAAAGGGGTGCATATGGTCAGCATAGACAGTGATTCAGGGTTCTGCACCCTTTTCCATGTCTGACCATTCTCTCATTTCAGCAAGAAGTTTTCTGTGGCAAAACTACAGGTCAGTTGTTTGTTTTTTTGTTCTTTTCTTTCTTTTTCTTTTTTTCAAATTGATGGAAGTGCGCCACTTCTGAGAAAAAACTCAGGAGAAAAGCCAGAGAATAGTCAGGGGTTTTCAAAAAAGCCCAAGTGCTACCAATTAAAAAGCTAGTACCAAAGTCACTGAAATGACATTTCTCCAAGTTAAGGTTTTGAGCATTTCCTGGTCTGCACTTGCATGATTTTATCCACAATACTACTGTCACATACTTGAATGATTGGATAATTACAAGAATAAGCCGACCCTTCAAAGCACAATGTGAAATAGTTGCGGGCAAAAAAAAAAAGACATTTTTATTAAGAATAATATTTCTTTTTTTCGTTTTAAACTTTAACCAAGCAGTTAAAAAGCCTTGCCTGAAGTAAGCTTTTTTCTAACGGATTAACTTTCTTTGGTATGAAGAAACAAAAAAAGAAAAGATGATAAATCCTTAACTCGAGACATAAATCAGTGGATAAAGTTTAGTGAGACTATTCTGTTATAAGCAGCTCCTATTCCTATTAAACTGACCTGAGTCTGTATTTGAAAAAAAAAAAAAAAAGACATTTAAGCAGTTGTTATTTGTGTGTAATTGATCTGAAAAATCTTATAGCTCCTCACTGGAAAGGTGCCATGACTGTTCACTGATTAATGAGGACACAGTGTGGCTATTCAGTGAACATCAAATTTTCATGGGAGAAATTTAAGCAACCTCTGTTTTCATGTCTGACGAAACCAACTGACAACAGCCTCTACGGCTCAATGAACGAGAGAAACACTGCCAGGCCCGAAGCACAAAGTCTACAGAAGCAGCGCAACTGTTCATTCTTAATACAGAAAGAGTGAAAGCTGCAAGATCAAAAAGTTTTAGCTTCCTTTAACCTCAGTCATGAACATCTGGGATAAGACGAATGCTGATGCAAAATATGCTGACACGGGGTGAGAAAACTCAGCTAGCACCTCTGTAATGAAAAATTAAAAAGATTGTGTGAAAGAACACAGAAACAGGCAAACAATAAGAAGTAGAACAAGCTAATAACATTTGGAGCACCATTGCAGAACTTTAACGGCGTCTTTACTTCGTACCAAATGTATGCAAAGTGCAAAGTTTTTCTTATATGTAAATGTAAATGTACTTTACTTAAGAGCCATTTTTTGGTCTGTTTTGCAAATGCTTTTAGGCCAGTGCATGTTATGTCTGTTGGTAACGAGTTCCACTGGTCATACGGTCAGTTATTTCATGCAGCTTTTAAAAGTGAGGCTTCATGCAGTATAAAAGTAATACTGTGCATTACAACAGGCCTGCTGTCAACCTTTTTTTGTCATGCTGTGTAAATCCTTAAAGCTACAGAACATGAAAGAAAATGCAGCATAGAGAGGTCACACCCCTGTCTATCTCCACTCGCCTTGCAGTTGCAGTGTGAGTGTTCGGAAGGCTGGAGCAAAAGTCTTAATTTGCTGCCCCTGTGAGGTCTGCTCCTGGTTCTTTTTTTTTTTTTTTTTTTTTTTCCCCACACGGTGGAACAAAGTGACAGGCTAATACAATGTTTCTGTAAAACTTGAAGCATACAAACTCTCACTGTTTACCTCCGGAGCTGTTAGGAGTACAGGTACTATCAAGTACCCCCATCAAATACTGGATTTGCTAATTTAGTTAATCATTTCATTACAAAACTTCTATCTATATTGTCAATGATGTAGCACACTGTCAAATGTAATGGGCTACTTGAGAATTTGCAGTCTGTCTGGATTTCAAAACAGGTTTTTAGTTGTTTTTTTTTCTTAGTCAGGTAATTGTTCGTGTCCTCACTGATGCAGTCTCACAGCACCTGTACTGAGGTTTTTAAAGCCTTTCTTTAATTTCTGTTTTGTTGAATAGCAAAGTAGGAGCAGCTGCAATCAATTAGCAGATGCTGACTAAAACAGGGGAACCATGCAATACTTGCCAAATAATCAGCACAGCTTTACAAATGTTTGAGGAACATGTTCTGCTCACAGTTAAAAATACATTTTATTCTTCCAGATAATTGCGTGTAATGTACAAAAAAAAGTTTCTCAACTAAGAGTTTTACAGTTTTCCTAAGCAGGTCCAAACCAAAATGGCATCAAGTTTGTGCGTTTTGACACGGTTTAGTGGTAGAATACCAAATGCTCCAATGTCTACGCTATTTTCTAATACTATAAAACACATTAATATACAGTAATCTTTAAATTGACAAGGTACTCGGTCTAATTTCTATTCAACTTAAGCGCCAGTGAGATCATCCTTCAAGTCCATGACCACATAGCTATGTTTGTTCCACTTTCTCCCTTTGAGCCAGTTTATGTTCCTGGTTAAGACACTGGGCCTAATTTATAATAATAATGTTTCCTACAAATATTTCTATCTGTAACTGAGAAAAACAACTCACCATACACTATATTATATGCACCAAAACACCAAAAAGAGTTTTTCCTGAGACTTATGAGGATTTTTTATTTTATTTTGAGGCAATAGTGGTAATAGTTGCAGCGTAAGCAACATTTAGCTTCAGAGTAATAATCAACCACAGTCCGTGCATTTTGAATATTCTAAATTTCCTGGTAAGCATACAAACCAATGCTAATTTATGCTGTGTCATGGAACTCCTTATTTAATTTGATTTGCTGAGATTTATTTAGCTTCATGACTATATAGTTAAATGCCTATATTACTCATATGAATACTAGTTATCAATTAACAAAAGTAAATCGTGCAAATAACATATTGCCTTTTTTTTTCCCATCAGGTTGAAATCAGGTAATGAAATCCAACACATCCTGACATAGAATAAGGTTACAGCCTCCGTCTTTCTCTAAAGCAGCCATTAGTGTTAAGTATTTCAAAACAGGAAGGCTGTACAGCAACTGCCACCATGCAAAAATATTACCTTTTACAGAAGTCTACATGGTAATGTAGTGCTGGAAGTATATCCACTGCAACCCAACATCATTAAAATGTTCCGTGCATGTTAGTTAACCAATGTAATTCCACTTTAAAATTACCTTTTGGTAAAGTTTGTACTTTTAAGTTTGAATGGAACCTTTGACCTTTTGGAACCATCGCAGCTTCCATTGGTTAAGAGGCAGGATACACCCCAGCTGGGTCACCAGTTCATCAGAGGGGTAACATAAAGCCTGCTCATACCTTACTGGCGCAAAATATAGACAAAAAAAAATTCTTCATTAAGCAGCCACTGTTCTTCTTTGGTAATTCACACAGAACAAACAGAGGAAGCTCAGCCCTGCATCAACATGAGCTTGCACACAATAAGCCGCCGAAGCAGAATCAGCTGAGCGACCACACCGCCACTTATAAGAGCATTGTTACAAAATCCTGTCCCATCTTAACACGCGAACAAATGCCAATTGGGTTCTCTGACTACCTCCATTGAAGGCTCAGTGGCGCATCCACTCCATCTTCATTTTCTGCTTCTGTACACCGTGGATACTGATGTACAATGAATCAGTACCAATTTGAAACAGACTGTGTTAAAAGTGCTACAACAAATGAGACAGATGAGCGTGCACACTTACACTCACACCTACTTTTTTTTTTTTTGCCAGAGTAAAATATTTATCTTCCACCACAATAGATGATAAATCATTTCTAAATTGGCCAGGCCAATATACAATCACACTTTGATTGCACTGGTTTTCCCCCAATAACTCCCTGTCACTCTCAATGGTATTACATACACTAGCATTGATTGAAAACAGAAGCAGTCCAGTATGACTGGTAATAGGTTGGTAAATAATTTCGATTCAGACATTCTGCTGGCATTTGTCACTATTTTACAATAGTAAAATAGAATAGTCATTACATCATACTAACTAGCATATCATCATCTACATTACATACATTCATTTCTCATCCTAGTTGTACATTAGGTGAACTCATCCATCCATCAATCCATTTTTTATACCCGCTGAATCTGTCGCGAGGGGCTGGAGCCTATCCCAGCGGTCATCGGGCGAGAGGCAGGGTACACCTTGGACAGGCCACCAGTCCATCACAGTCAGTGAACTCTAGTTAGTTGCTAATTAATCTAAATCCAACAACTCTACATTTTATTTTAATTAATACAATTCATCATAGAAAATCACAGAATGTCACTAAAAGATAGGATTGTTTCACATTAATGGCAAAAGAGTAGACAAAACTAATCCCCAACCCTGTTAAACACATAATGTTCAGTCACTTAATTCAGATCTTTTATTCCTGACATCTTTGTTAAGCACCGTAGGAAATGTAACAAATCCAAATACTTTGTTTGTGGTACAACGGCTAAGCCTCAAAGTCATTACTGAGCTACACATTCACTTATAATGACTCACAGTGAGTTTTTGGCAGAGCTGAGCGACAACTGTGGCAAAGCGCCTTCAGCAATCAGCCTTGTTTTAATTTGTCTTGGTGGTTTCTAACAAGCTCCACTCACTGCATGTGTAGACTATGTCAAAAACCATATCATTTCGACATTCTTGTTTGGCTTTTTTTCCGTTTTCTTTCGCACAGTTGCAAAACCTAAAGGTTAAGGTTGCTCCTTAATCTTTTGGTTCAATTAATTGGCCAATATATGTCCTAAATATTTAGATTGGTGGCTACTAAATAGCCCTAGAACTGGAGTTAAGCAACCTATTCATTCTGGGTTATTAAGGCTTCAAATCCAGGTCAGATCACACACACATACATACATACACACACACACACACACACACACGTATGTAATATAAAGCTAATGGCACTACAAGCAGCAGGCAGATGTCAACAGTAAAAATAGTAATAAACAAACAGCTTTTTTTTTTTCTCGTATTAACAGAATAACAGAGTCACCAGTATCAGTGAAAGAAAGCATCATCAAGGATTCCAGCAGGGGTCAGAAACCTTCAGGGGGGAAAATTGTTGTTATTTTTGTTTTATGTTCATTCATTTTTGTTCTGCAGCAGTTAATCTTTCAATAGGGAACACTTGAATTGCTTTGGAAATAAAAAAAAATGACTAAAAAAGTAAACATTTGTTCCACTATTGTATTCGTCATAGGCTCTTTTCCCTGCCAGTGGCTAATTTAAACGGGTGAAATGATGCACATGCTGCCTTGTGATCAATCAGCTGTTTTCAAATCCTGATACCTTCTCATCTCTGAATTTAATTTTTACTTCAGAGTGTTGTTAAAAATAATGTGTAAGAAAATAATATCCCATGACAGATCAGAGCATTTAATAACAACTTGTGATCGATGATCTACATAACCATTCACATTGATCCCTGCTCGGCCTCAAAATTCCAGAGATGCATTTATATATCTCTTGTTTGAAGCTTTCTTTGACAAATTGACCTAATTAATGGAGAAAAGAAAAACTTTCGGTGCCCGTTCAGGGCATCCTGGCAAGCTTTAATCAAATGTCAATTTCAGAGCACTCGGCCTTGTTGTTCCCTCAGTTTTTGTTTCACAGATGATTTCTAATTTTACTCCAGTCCTGTAGGATTACCTTCATCTACTTAATGGCTTCCTGATTGCGTGTCGAGTTCTTCTGTTAGCTTTATTAAAATTTAATTTCTTCAGTAATTAGGCAAAGCGGCACTTCTTTTCTTGAGGGGTGCTCGGGCTGTTGAAATGTAGGCACATTAATTAAATGCGATGGTGTTGTAAATAAAGCAAGCTGTGGTTTAATTGCAATGTTGGCATAGTGTCCAGAAAGAATGCTGGGAGATTGCGGCATATTAATAAATCTAAGTAGGAAGCCGGAGAAGTGCTTTCTTATGCTTGTTAATAATTTCATCTATAGAAATACTTCTGTTATAACTGCCTCTGGCAGCATTCGTAGTGACAATGTGCGGTGGGCTTCTCTTCTCGTGTACTCCAGAAATGAAGGAATCTGTCTTAAGTGAAGAAGGGCCAACAATTGCTGTACCTGAAAAATCTAAAAAGCTTGTTTTCTCCCTTAAATCAAGCTTCCTGACAGTGAGGAAGAGTAAGTTGCTCCTGTGGTGAAGGCAGCTGAGTTGAAAATTGTGATGCAAAATGCAAATTGTTTAAGCATCTAAGAAAAAAACAACAACAACAACAAAAAAAAGCATAAAAACAAAACACAATTTCTCAGCTTCAGTTATGAAGACAGGTCATCTGTCTTCTTCTTCCGGGCCAAGATGATAACATCTGTTCGAGCATATGGAACATGAGAAGAAGAGTAGGTTTGTAAATCTAACAGAAACAATGACAAGGATGGTGAACTGAGGACAAAAATCACATGCCGATTAGAAGCGGGACTATACATCTTATCTACTGACATTGTGCATGTGGGTGTGAATGTAAACGCACGGAAATCTACCTTACTGGAACGCTGCCGTCTTCTGAACATGTCAGTAACATCTTTAAAAGCTTCCTTTTTAGATATCAGATAAGTCCTACTGAATAAAAGATGCCTGTCCCCTCTGTTTGATACGAACTACACTTGAAGAATTGATGCACATGAATTTCTGAAATTTAAGTAAGATTACAATCAGAAGGGAGACACACAGGGACTGTAAAACCAATCTATATGGAAACAGCTATGTTTTGTCTGTCTCAGTGTAGATCCGAATCAGGATCACTGGCTGTACATCTGTTTTCCTAAAATCCTGGAGATTGTGAGGTCCTTTCAGATAAATAGAAATGGTCTCTACCTGCCACCATGTACTAGCACTGTCACAGCCAAATGGCCATATGTTCCGAGACCAACAGATGCTCACTTAACCTTCTACCAGAGCACCACAGATTCATACCAAAGTCCACCATGATGTATAGACAAACAGTGTCTCATCAAAGGGCAGAGGCACAAAATGAGAATCAGAAATATTCAGTATGTGTTTACTTGAACTCTGCAGACTTAGATAGCAGAAGTAAGACATTATAAAAGCGGTGGATTTGACTCTCAAAAGACTCCTTCAGTTTGTTTCCACTTTGCCAAAAATTAAAAAGAAAAAATGGAAACATGTCAAAAGTTTCAGTGATTATATCCTTATCATCTGAGAAATTAGCATGTGTGATTAATTATGTACATTTTGTAATGTGTTCCAAGAGGCTTACAGGTACACATTCACACAAAAAAAAGGCTCACTGAGCAGTGCCCTTAAAAATACGCTTTTTCACATTTTTGTGTGATTATTGTGTTATGATAAATTACATTAAACAAGCAGACCAAAAAGTCTACGATTCAGACAATTAGTCTTCTTGCTAGTTTTACTGAGCATCTTACCATTTTTCATGAGATGTATTTGTGCAGGTCCAGTCTTCCAGGACAATGGTCATTGATCCGTCATTGATTGAGCTTGATGAATATGCACCGTGCATTGAAAGCCTTCTTTTTAACAATGTTTACCAAGTTTTAAATTAGCAAGCGTTTTTTCCCCACCACTCTCCCCCAATGTGGCCCTGTAAGACAATATTAAAAAATGTTGAACAGTGCCTGTTATGGCAGATACCATCCATTAGAATATTAGTTTCACTGAGGGTAAAAGTGCAGTATCAAATTAACAGTACTGACTGTGAACACAAGCTATGATACCACAAGAAATGATCTATCTGTCATGAACCAAAACATCTGAGCAGTTGTCCTTTGGGCCTCCTCACAACCCAAATTAAGTCCTCACTAATGGCTGTCATTTCTCCTGATGCTTGTCAGTCTCCTTCTGGTCTGAAAGGCACCGTGCCCCTGCAGAGCCACTGTGCATGAACAAACACTCTGTTCCCTACTAAACTTTTTAACATTAGCAGTAGTATCTTTAACTGTGTTTTTTAGAAATACTATCCTGTAATAAAGATCCAGGATACCTGTATGGGTACTGTTCAAAGCACTACTTACTTAGTCATCATCGTTTCTGTTTTTTGTAAACTAGTGGTCTTCATCCAACAACAGTCGGTAGACAGGAAAGAGGGCAGACAGAGTGGGGGAAGACATGCAGCAAAGGGCTCCAGGGTCAGAATCTAACCATAGGACGCCTGCTTAACCAGCTGGACTATGCGGTGCCTCATCGTGATCTCTTTTTAAAAGCTGTTGGTGTCAACAAAAGCAATGGAGTCTGTCACTGTGGTCGTTGTGGATTCAAATTCCATGAGCTTTACTGTTGATGGAAAGATAAATAGCAATAGTATTATCCCGTTGGCTCAGTCTGGATTAAAGGATATCAAACCTGCTTTGTCGATGATTCTTCCAGCAACTGTCAAACCAAAATAAGACACATAAATGCACAAAAAGTGGTGCGAGTGTGCAAGTGCGGGAAAATAAGAAGAGGGAAGCTTCCGTAACTTGTCCTTCAGGAATGACTTCACAGATGTGACATTCAATTTAATCTATGATGTACCTGAGAATGTTCACACTCCTGTAATCTATGCCTTACCTTATGAACTGTTATTTTTTCAACCTGACTCATGTTCATCACGTTTTTTTGCACTTTTTATTCATGACAGTATTCAACTGTTCATCTATCACAAGTATTTTTAATTTATTTATTTTATTTAGCATAGGATTTGCTTTCATATAAAGAAAGAAAAAACAGAGGTCTTGAGCGATAGCCAAACCTCAGATTAAGAAGGAATAATGTGGATTTGGATAATGCTCATGCCTATAACCCTCTAGGAGTCTTGCGGAGGGTACAGTGGGAGTACGATGTATTGGAGCCAATGGTATAAGCCATCATATAATTGAAGGATGAACTGTGTCTTTATCCTTGGCAAGTCAAATATATTCCCAGTTGGTGCTAGCCCACACTCTCTTGGGGTTGTCTCTTGTCACCAGTTGTGTTTGTGGTTTTCATGGACAGGGTTGGGAACATGATTATGAACTTGAGCATGCACTGGGGTGTTTTACGCCAACCGGGAACCATGGCACTCTGACAGAAAACAGCTCTCTAGCTTCTAAGCTGTTGGCTTACGTGAATGAGTTTGGGCACCTTTGTGTCTTGGTCACAGGTGAGGTTACAATAGAGCACTCGTAAATTCTACATTCATCCATAGCATTGTGGTTAAAAGAAATGGATCAATTGGGCGACAAAGTGTTTAATGTCAGCAGAGTAGATTGCCTCCTCTTCCAGTTGTCATTGGCACAGCTTTGACCCAACCCTGCAGTGACAAACGGCTTGCATAATCTCTCCAGTCTCACTCACACAAACACACCAATTCTCTCCATCTTCGAGGGAAATAAAATGAGAATGGCAAACGGGGCGAATTCTAAAGTCACACTGATACCCCTGGTTTAAAAATGTAGCCACCCTATCCCGCAAAATGGTCACAAAACACGACTAAATGGTCCAAGTCTGGTACTTACAGGAGCAGCAGCACAATAATCTGACAGCATGACAGTTAACTGCACATGTGAACTGACTTACTTATTCTCTGAGTCTCTGTGAATGTTAAAGGGAAATACAGCCCAAATCAAGACACAATTCTACATAGTGATTCTGTGTGACAGCATTCTGGTTATAAAATCAGTGACTGTTGATCAAACTGTGTCTTAAATTGCAGGGTAACAGAATGAGAAAAAAGAGACTTTTTATCTGGAATTGAGCTACATAAAAAAAACGTGAGCGTGGAGAAGAAGAGAAGCAAACAGAAGTTCTGTTCTGGCACCAGCAAACCAAAAATGATCAAAATGCTAAATATAAAGATATACAGTGTATATTGTCACTAGGGTGTCTAAAAATACTACAAAATAAGATGTGAATTTTGCTCCTCATAACTCAACCTTACCCACATTTAACTTCCAGTGACAGTGACAGTGGCCGCAGGGTAAACGTAGAAGAAGCAGGAGACAATGTCTTTTCCTCTCATCTGACTCAGAAACACCCAAAACATGACCAAACCTGCAGTACCCAAACTAAAGGTTGATAACACTTCTTCCCAACCACACAACACTTTTCTTGAAGCAGGTGTTTTTCCAAATCACTGACACAAAAAAAACTGTGCTGTCCATTAGAATGGCTTTCAGCTTCAGGTTAAAAAAAAAAACAGAGCATGATGCCAACATCTGTGACATTCATACCAATAAGGATAACTTAAATTATCTTCACAGTTATAAAGGTGCCACTCGTTGCCATGCACCCAGTTGCTGCTAACCTGACAGACAATAAATGAGGAGGGCGGAGGTTTGACACGGTAGCTGAATTATTATTAGTAGCTGATATTAAGAAAATATAGGCTATAAAGACAACCCACATTTTCTCATTGCCTGTGAGTAATTATTCTTCTGTCAGTCAATATATATTATTGATATTTATAATAATATATTCAGAAGCTGGTTCGTGTTTGTAATTTTTTTTTTCCATTAGAGAGGTTACTGTTAGTTTTCTTGCCATCAGCTGTGTCCATATTTAAGAAAATACTGTTTCTGTAACCTGTGACAAAAACATCGACACTACAAATAAATGGTCTTATCCTGAACTGTCATGTCTTAGAATGTTGCAAAGTGTAGATGATGTCAACATACAATTGTACATGGGTTTTTATGCCACGATCATAGGCCACATTAGCTGCCACACTTGGTGGTATAAGCACTGTAATTAACACAAAGCAGCATTTGGACTGAATAGTCAATTAATCTTGCTTAGTTAAAAAAGCGGCATGTCTTGGAGTATTAGATTTAGGTCGTGGCTGGTTTAAAATAAATATGAATTATTATTCGATTTGTGTGTACAGTATAATACACTGGTAGAGATTATTAAGTCTTTGATATATCCTGAAATGATATGCATGAAATGGACTTGCTCCTGTAAGATAATCCTTTTCAATGAAAGATTGTGCAATGGTAATAATAAGAATACAAAAAAAAAGAAATACTGCTTGTCAAATAAAACTGAATAAATCTCCTAAATCTAGACAGTTCAAAAGCTCAATGATGAATTTAGTTATATCCAAACTAAAGACACAATGTTTTATTGTTTGAACCATCGTACAAAAAGATATATTTAAGTTTAGCATGTACATTTATATCTTAAATATCTTTTTTGGATCATTTCCTACGTATGACGTACTGTAAAAGGCTGGAAAAACTTTAAAATAACTCAAATTAAAGTTATGTGGGACTGAACAAAGTTTAGCTGCACAGGATGAATTTGTATTCAAGTGGACTAAAGGTTTTTGTAGTTTAATTCAAACAAAAAATACTTTTTTTTAATATGATTTGAATCTCTATATTGTCATTGGTAGGGTATCCATAATGAATAACTTTCTTATGTAGACTCATTATAACAAATATTCCATCAAGTCAGGTTGATAAATGTGACTCCGTGACTGTCAAAATATGTTTAACTTTTAAGAGCAAATATATGCATGGTAGAAATAGTTTATGGTGAAACACTGTGCTGTCAGCTTACTTGGGCAGCGTAATCTGCTATTTTACACGGAGGAACATTAGAGAGCTCATTCAGTTGTAAGGCAAGTGTGTGAAGGTCACATACAGACTTTATTAGGTCTGCTGCAAAGAGTTTGTTAATGCAGAACTGTTGTGAGTGGGATTTAAACCTGCATATCTGATTCTGTGTAAGCTGTGTAAGTGGTAAAATACCTGTTTTGCTTAAGGATGTGTGACACTGACAGTTCAAGCAGGGGAACACATTTTGACTTGGTTTTGTGTTTTCTTATATTTTGCTCCAGACTCATAAAGAATTAAACAGGCACTTCTCTTTTCAGGAACAGTCTGGCATCAGCATGAGTTTGTTCCTCACTCTGTGTTTGTACATGAGGGAGATGATCAACCCTCAGCTCTTGAGTCATAAAAGGTAATTGAGCCATTGCAGAAGTGTATCAGCACTTGGCTGCAGCACATTTAACATCTCAAAGGGAAAGATGCTTATCGTAGTCTGGGTCAGCAAGGGAAAGCCTGTCATGAACAAATGAAAAGGACAAAGAAGCTCAGGAGATGGGTGGAAATCATGGGAGGAGGAGGCTGCCTCAATATGAGGGAAACAGAAAAGTACACAGATCGACCACGAAGTCACTGAGAGGTAGAAAAATATATTACACCTCAAGTTCCCAGTACACATTTTAATAATGTATCCAGTAGCTTTCTGAGGCCTTTCAAATACAGCATGACTTAAACGTGATACTTCTATTGTATGTTTAAGGTTGCAGTGGCTTAATTATCTAAGGTTAGCACAATCTTGTGGTGTGAAATGGTCTCTGCAGTGCAGTAAATCAGCTTGGAAGCTTTACCAAAATATTTGATTACAGGTCTCAACGTACACATTTCAACACAAGACAGCGACTTAATGCTTTGGTTCGGTGTTTCTTCTTATTGACACAGTGGTAGTAAATAAGCAACACTTCAGCATTTGGATATTGAGAATTACTCCATCTTAAAGCTAATTCCATTACCACACACCAAACAAAGCCAAGCTTCATCAGCAGCAGCGCTCAGACTTACTGACAATTACAGCCCTTAATCTAATCTATCGACTGGCTCATCTCTTGCTCTGTTTGTCTTTCCATCTCCTCGCAATGCAAATCTTCCCTTCTTCAATATCTTGCTATCCTTGCTCTCACTGACCTCACTTCTCTTTCACAGCTTTGTCATCTGTCTCCTCTTTTCCCGTCTCTGTCTCCTTTATTCCTCTCCCTCTTGTCAGCTGTCTTTCACTACCTCACAACATTGTCTTCCGTTTCCGTCACCTGTCACCCACAAAGGGTTTAATCATCAGCTTAATGTCACACCCTATTTAAGGAATGCCCAAAAATGGGCACGTACAGCCACACCACATCCTGTCTGGTTAGTGGTCTCACACGAGCCTGCCACTTTTTTTTTCTGTTAGTGGTAGGAAACATGAGAGGAATGCTCAACAAGAAGGAGCCCAAGTGCAGACCGCTCAGCGCCGTTTCATATGTTTGTTTACAAAATGTTTTATCCTTCATGCATTACGTGTTCACAGTGCTGCCACAATCACTTGGGTGAGCATGACTGACAGACAAATGCAAAGCTGATGCTTAACTTGTGTTTTTAGACGGCAAAACATAGCAGCTCTGGGACTAGTTAGAATGGCGATAACACTGGAGCTAAGAGACAAAGAGAAAGCATGAGGTCATACATTGATTTCTCAAGGCTTGAGGTGCTCTGAAAGATGAAAAGAAGTTGGCAAAGCACAGCATGGACTTCTTTTTTGAAGTCGCTACAAATCATCAAGTGTGGTATTTAGATGACAGGTGTACACAACCATGACAGTGAAGGTAGCGTAACGAAAGCAGTCACCCTGAACAAGTGGACAGGATTATCTTGCTGTGGCCATTGTGGTCACATTGCTACAGATACACTCTCTAATTCTGTCTCTGTGTCTGAGGCCTCATCCCTGTCACAGATGTAGATAAGAGCTTATTTTAACAACAGCCATGAAGGACAAAGTTCAGCCGTGACAACTACACAGTTGGTAAAATCCCTCCAGGGGACTGAAAATTGGATCTTGTTTTTTTTGGGACAGCTTATGAAGAAAACACAACTGTATGGTCTACCGTCACATTTCTACAGCACAGAAATCATCCAGCAGCCAACTTTCCTGATAATCCAGTAGATATAATTTGTGGACTCTGCATGCTGCGAGGACCAAATCCACACGTCATTGAAATGTATGACATGTTAAAGACTGTATAGCAGTAACACAGGAAGAGAGTAATTACAAAGTCAGCCAATTGATTCAACAGCGTTAGCACTGGCAATTAATCTCCATGAATTATTGATCCTTCCAGACAAAGATAGGCTATAGTAGCAAAATTCCTACATGTCTTGAAATGAGCGAGTTGTATTGCCTAATGAGCTCAAGAGAAAAACACGTGCATGTTTCAGTGCCTCTAAACTTCTGACCGAGACGCAGAAAAAAATTAGATGAATTTTACTTTGACAGGCCAGATAACCTAATATTTGATATCACATGTCAACGGTAATCTGTGGAAAATATTCCATCTTTTGACAGGCATTTGTTATGAAAGCAGAATGGTGATGCAATGCATCCACCAGGAATGAAGAGGAAGACTACAGTAAACAGAGATATTCTAAAAGAATCTGACTAAGAAAGACAAACATTTGGCACAATAACATATCAAAGATATAAAGTGCTGAGTGTAAACAAGAAATCTAAACTCCAAAAGGCAAATTTTTTATAACTGGGAAAAATACCACTAATATTTCATCTTAGATCAAATAAAATGGAAGACATCTATGTGCACCACCACTTTCCTGTTAAGCCGTTAAGTTTCCTAAAACTATCCGTTGCTTTTCAGATGAGTTCTTCAGTTAAAAGACTTGGCCACAGTGAGATGTGATGGCTCACCTTTTTGGCTAAGCAAAATTATACAGTATTCCCATAAAAGGTAAAGTGGATAAAAGCTGAGCCTGTAGCACTGCAGAATCTGTGCTCCATAGCAGTCTTATTAAACTTTAGACCTCCTTATCCCAAACCCTCCGTGTCATGTCTAATTTCTAACAAATAGACTCTATTTTTACCAGCCATATGGTTTATAGGTGGTAATCCCCCCCAAAGGAAGCAAACCCTGACAAATGGAAGATTCATGACCATGTACATATTTCACCAGCTTAGCACATGTGGCATGCGTACCACATTTACAACCGTCTGCAGCAGTTCTAGTGCCAGCCTCTGGCCAGGCTCGACGTCGAGTGAAAAGAAAAATACATTTCCCATTAATCGACCGGGCTTATGTTTCTCCGATGCCGTATCCACCTTTGACACGCTCGTCCAGGTGATTTTACGAGACATCTCACTGAAATGTTGCAATGCCAGCTCAGTATAATGTGAAAAAAAAGGTAGGGAAAAAATATGAGACATCCATTTCTTTTGTTAGCTCCCGGCAGAAGCTTCAGTGAATGGAACAGAAAGAGAGAAGGTTCCTGTGGAAAGTAATACATCTCTTCCTGTCTGATATCCGGTGCAGTAGCAATATGAGGTCATGGACAGAATCGAGTCTTTGAGATTTTACTCCTCTCACATTAGGGCCGAGCCCTGCGAGAATATTTCCAAACTTTCTTCCACTGTGTAGCCAATTTTAATTTTAATCAAATTTACTCCCTAACTTTAAGGACAAATCATGGCAACTATTTCATGACTGCAAGCCAGTTTGAAATGGCAAATTCTAATTATTGCCCTGGGTCTACTATTGCTTTTTCAAAAAAACAACCTAAGCACACTTTATTATTTGACCAATCCGTTTTGGTCTTTGATCAGCAGCAACTCTTTAATCTAATTATCATGGTGCAGAATAGAGACAGCTCTTTATCAGGACATTTCTTATGCATGGCTGATAATGTGGTTATTCAGTTACACTCTTTGTGTATGATAACTCGGTGCCTATCATAATCTGTGTCATTTAGTTGACAATTAGGCAGCAGTCCCAATCACTGCTGCATAACCGGAATAATAATTCACATTGTGCCACTGCAGTCATTTTATCAAAGGAGCTATTGGCAGTGTCAGAGCCATTTCAGTACGTCCACATTCCCGCATGTGTCATGCTGGCCCTTCGATGTCAATTCTCGCATTCAGAGACAGCAGTTTTTTGCGGCTGCTTTCCTTCCTCAACAATAGCAGCTATAAAATAATCTAGGTTCGTGGGTAGCTGCGTCAGAAAAGAAAATAGAACTTGAAATTAGGGGGGGGAAAGTTACCTGTGCAAATATAAAACCGACATCCTAAAGAACTGAATAAACAAACAACTTGACATGTGACCTAACCTCGGAGGTGAATTCAAAGGTTATGCCATATTGGCATATCAAGGCCACAGTGGAAACGACAAGGTATTTTTCTTTTCTTTTTACCTGGACCCCTACAAACACATGTTCACTTTGAGAAAACTGCTGAGAAACTAGAGGAGAATGTCTGTGTCCCATTTTGAGTTCTGACTGATTGATCTTCAGTAACCATATTTCCCTTGGTTCAGACTAAGAGACTGACATAACAAGGTCAGCAAAATGCCAAAGGAGATGTGCCATAAAGTAGCTGCAAATATCTACACACTAATAAACTAGCCAACAACCCAAAAAAGTCAAGACAACCTGCTGAGGTTTAAGTGGTAGATTCGAACTGACATTGTTATTTTTATTGTGTCCCTCTATGGGTAAAATGTATCCGTAGTTTATTTCTACTTGGGTGACTGATGAAGACAGACGTGCATTTGTAGATTTATATAATCTATGACACCTTACTGTCAGCTGCATGACCTGAACAGCTAAATTGCTTTAGGTATTTTTAAAGCAATATTTACTTAATGGAGGTTTTAACGTTGCACAGATTAATTCAGAAAGTTAGCTTTACAAGCTTAAAACGTCCAGCCTTTTTAACCACTTGTGTCACAACCTTGGACCAATCACTTCATTGACGATGCAGGGACATGCACAATTAATTAGGAAATACGCATAGGACTAACTGAAAATTGTAAATAGATGTCAGGTTAAACAAGAAACGTAACTAGAAATGCACTCAGAGAGTGCAGACCTCCGCCAACCGCCAACCTACCTGTGGATAGCGAGCCATGTATGGACATACGTTCCTGATGTGGGCTACTTGTTCTTTGGCGCTGTCAGCAGAAGAGGCATTCCCTTCTCCCTATTCATTATTGAACAGCAGTGTTCGCCGTTATTAATTATTATTAATATTATTATTATTATAATGTTTTGTCGGGAAGCAGTGTTCACCGTTCTCATTACGCTATATGCAGTTATGCACACTGGCTTGCCGTGCAAGTAAATCCGCGCACTATGCATTCTGTCTGGCTTTGGGCACGCTATATGCAGTTATGCACACTGGCTTGCCGTTGCAATCTTTTGTTGTGCTAATTACAGCAAATCCGCGCAATATGCATTCAATCCGCGCACTATGCATTCTGTCTGGCTTTGGCTCTGTTTGGCTTTGGCACCTTGAGGTCGCGCCACCTTGTGGCAGGTCGCAAGATTGCAGCACGAACAGACGAACATCCAGACAAACATCCAGACAAAGCAACAGACAAACTCGGGCGATCACATAACCTCCTTGGCGGAGGTAATTAAGGTTTGATGTTAGCGAGGTCCAAGAAATTGTGGTTTTCAGTATAGCAGACGTACTGCGTTACTTGAATTTCCACATTTGTCACATGATGTCATGATTCTATTAGAGCAGTGATATTGGCAGCCACATTGGCAGAGCAAAATCAAGAGAAGAGCCACTTTTACGACAACATACTAGGTCCCCTTATGTAAATATGCATTTCTATATATAAAACATCCCACCAAAAAAGAAACAACACAGCCAATACATTTTCAATTAAGACCATATTTACCTTAATACTGGGATGAGCGGAAGCTGGCGTGCATGTCCTTGACTTTCTTCATGTTGTATTTGTAGTTTGTTGTTGTAATCATAGTGAGACATTCAAATTGGGCATGGTTTTTGCCCTTTTTTTAATTAAAAACTGATCCATTGTGCCTGAATCTCACGGTATACTCGACGTTTGCCTGCTCGTCCCCTCTCTGGCGTCTTCATGCTGATTTTAGTTTGGTTTTTGTGCTGGTTTTTGCCCTTTTTTAATTAAAAACCGATCCATTGTGCCATCATCTCGCGCTGGCTAAAGGAGCTAGCATGCACTGCGGTCAAGTGTGATGGTGGTTTAAGCGGGCTGCGTTGCCAGGTTTATCAGTTATCATCCCTTTTGGAAACACCATTAAGCCTTAATTAATACTTAATAAAAAATACTTAAAACTTCAAAAACGCAAACTTAAAGGGGAACTGCGGTATTTTCAACATTAAGCCTCTTTTCTGAGTCGTCTGCAATGTTTTAGAACCCCCCTCTAGGGGTGGAACGGTACAAAAAAACTCACGGTTCGGTACGTACCTCGGTTTGGACCCTACGGTTCGGTACATTTTCGGTACAGTGCCAAAGGAGGCGTGTAGCGAGGTTCGAGCACATGTAATAGATATCTGAATCCTGCCTCTTCTACAGTGGAATATGGGCACATAGCAGATGCGATGCAAATTCCAATTGCTTCGGTAATTTTTTTTGCTCTGCATGTATTCGTATCCAGGGGTTGTTGTAATACATTTGGTAGACGTAATTGGTCGGGTCTTTTCATGGTTCTATAGAACGCATCTGACGTAGGTGTGTGGTGGTCGGTAGCTACGCCCCTTGTCATGCTATCACGGCTGAAATGTTTCATCATACCACACAGACAGAACCGGCGCGTGTTTAATAAGTTAAACTTACACTGGTCTCCTTTGTCTGCGGCGCTCTGCTCTCCTTTCTTCCTTCATGAAACGAAGAAGTATCGCCTGCGCATGATCCTGACTCTCTGTGAGCTTTTCCAGCCTCGATATTAGACGCCTGATGTGATCGTCCATGATCAATATCACCATCATGCAGACCATGAACACGGTGGCCTCCCCGCTCTCCATATTAGCTTCTTTGTGGTGTTTTTTCTTCTCTCCTTACTTTTACCGGGTTTTGTTTTGTTGTTGAATGTGGCGCTAAACGGCTAACGTAACACGTCACTGATGCAGACGGCTGCGCGCGGCGCATCAGTCCCGACCTGGTCCCGACTCATGTGCGAATGCAGACTGAAACAGCTCCGCTGGGGAAGGACAGTTATCAGAACGAAATTCGAGTAGGACAGTTCTGATAACTGCATTCTTATAACTACTCTGTCCGAAAGCGTATATCTCTACGGACCAATCAGAGCTTGCATGTGGCAGTGTTAAAATGGGTCCTGAAGGAAACTCTTGCAAAATAACAGTTCCGCGTTCAGATCAATATTAAACTTCCGTACCGTGTGTATTCTGCGTGGCAATGCGCGTACCGAACCGTGACCCCCGTACCGTGACGGTTCGGTACGAATACATATACCGTGGCGGCCCTACCCCCCTCACCGCTTTTTTGATGTTTACTGCTGTCTCCGGTATTTGCCTAATTTTGATTCTTCTCAACCTGCTTCAGAATTGCAAGTCATGCGCATGTCTAGAAAGGTCCGTAAAAGCACAATAAACATCCGTTTTCAAAATCATCAACTCACCGGAGTGGTTACTAGTGTGCACTGGTAATCCATATCAAATTTCGTGGCGAAAAGTTGCTTCTGTCGTGTTTTATTTGGCAGCTCGTTCATGCTCGCACTATTTTCTTAGCGGTGGCGGAGTAATATCAACGAATATCCAGGACAAAATGTCAAAAGAGGCTTGAAAATACCGCAGTTCCCCTTTAATAAAAATACTTAATACTGTTCAGTATTCGCTGTGTGTTATTTTAAAAAATTTATTGTTATTGTTACCATATTGTTATAAGCTACTATGCGAGTGTGAGCCACCAATTAAAGCTTGAGGAGCCGCACAATGAGTTTTTTCTGCTCCAAACATAGTTTTAAATCAGTTGCTCAGAATGTTTTTGGACTGACAATCAATAATGAATACTAAGATGTAATAACGTCTTATTTTTTGTCAATGGAATAAATTGGATTTCATTTTCCATTTTTACTTTGCGGGTGAAACTGAAGATAAAAGTCAGCTTAGTGGGTTACATCGATGCATTTCTAACATCAAAGACCAGTTTGGCCAAACAGGAACTGTTTCACCCAAAACCTTCCAACATATCAGGAGATTCTGAAGAGACTCTACAGAGCTCAATCAAACCTTAAAGTTAAACAGCCCTCTAAAGAAACCACTGCTAGAGTGTCGTATTGCCTTTGAACCGATGTCCTTGTGTGTAACACCTCTCCCGGTGGTTGAAAAACTGACAGATCGAGGCCAGCCTGTGGTGACAGTAGCAAATTAAGATGTATTGCTTTTACCGGGATGATGAAATCAGGACATCATAGGGGGAAACCAAGAAACTAGTCTGCTGCTCTAAACACATGAACATACATGCTTCCTCTGATAGAACCTGAAAACCTCTGAGGAGCCTCTTGGTTTTTCTTATGTTTATAATTTCATTTGTGATTGTGCGCACACATAGTAACAACGTTCCTCAATCTTTTCATGTGTTTGCTGTGAAAATCTCAAAGACAGCGTGTTCATGGGTTGTCATAAATTACGACAACCTAATCTTAAAACAACGGTGGAAAATATTCCATGGTGGTGCCCAACTGTTTGTTCACCTCCTGAACCTCTCCCACTGGCCTCTGTGAGCCTGCATACAGATTAAAGTTTCTTTCCACCTTGATGTCTCCTGTCCTGACTACCTAATAAAACACGTTGGCAGCAGCACAATATTTGAGAACTGTATCCATAAGCTGTAAGAGAACCGGCAAAGATTGCTAGATATTTGAGAGGGCCTCGTTGATGTTACTGTTTTCTCAATAACTTCTACCCTTCCCTAAAATTGACTTTATTTTCTCAGTGTCATTATAAAGTTAATCAATCAGCATAACAAGTCTTTACAAGGGGTCTGAATACTTATGTATATATGTACATTGGCCATTTCAGACGTGCAATTTTAAAAAAGCAACAAAACACTTAGGAGAACTGTGTTTACAAGCAGTGTTTCCCACACATAGACTAATTCGTGGCGGTACGCCACAGATTAAACACCGGCCGCCACATATTGCGTTTCGTTATTATTATTTTTTTTAACGCTATTCAAAAAATACTCGTATTCGTTAAGCTGCATTTCCTTTCCCTGCTCTCCCTCCGTCTCTCTCGCATAGCCTACTCTCACACACACACACACACACACACACACACACACACGTTGTCCCGTCCCGACCCATAGCAAACAAGCGATTACGCCTTCTTTATAAAGTTAACTAGTCGCAAGTTTGCTGTAAAAAAAAAAAAAAAAAAAAAAAATGTAGTTGGGTTGTCGAGGTCTAAACACTAGCAGCTGTGAATCAAATAAAGTAGGTTTTTTAAACTCTTACACTGAATGTTTGCTGCTTCAATCCAGATGAGTATTGAAAAATATTTTCCGCGATTGAAAAAGAGAAGTGCATGTTGAGGATGAGGAGCAGCCTGAACCGGAGGTATCAGTCTGAAACAGCTAATTACACTGCTCGGACTGTTCAGCTATGTTATTAATTTGTTTACAATGAAGATGTGAAAATCTGCAGATAAGCCGTGTCACACATCCTTACGTCCCCCATAATTTTCCTTGATGGAGAAATGATCCAGGTTCTTAACTCCCAATGTGACATATATGTCACATTACAGATCTCTGACAGTGGGGGGTGGTATTTTGGAAAAAAATTCTGAAATGGGTTCTATGTGGTCTATTTAGTCTGTGTTATGACCCCCTTAATTTTCATTTAAGTAGAAATGGGTCTGGGTTCTTACAATAAAGTTTTGTGTGACCAATTATTAACGAAGGAATTATTTTAATTTTTATTTTTTACCCCCGGCCCACCACCACACATTGCCTTCACATCTGTGGGAAACACTGACATGGATGCATAAACTATATATTCAATCCAGTTGGACGAGTCTACAATGTTCCATAGACAGTGCATGCAAACAATGTCAGATTTTAAATACTTTAGAATGGTTTAAGTAGAAGAGAATCCCGATGTTTGTTAAAGCTCAAGGACATGCATGTGCCTTTCGTTGAGCAAGGCTGCATGTAAACAAAACTTCCTGTATGTTTACAAGAAACCTTCAGAGGCAGCATTCAATACTTGATATTGTTTTCTGTTTTCTAGCTGTAAGCTACATTCTGGGTCCCATTTATCAAGTATCTTTTATTCATACGTAAAAACTAAAGCAAACATGTTCTAACAGTAGCTCTTGGATGGAAATATTAAAGACAATCAAAACGGATGCAAATGCACTCGTTTTGTTCTCCGTTACCTAGATTCTGACATCACAGGAAGGAACAGCAGAGCGGGAGAGAAGGTGAAAAGCTGTAACTGAGACTAAATTGCCCCTGAGCTGAGCATTATTTGAAGATTTGATGTTTGATACCTTAATGCTCTTTTATTATCATCATTATTCAGATAGCAGTGTGTGGAGATAAAGGTGCCACCTCAAACATATCTTATTCCTTCCTTCCTGTCTTCCCCTGCTGTGGTGATAAAAACGCCACCTTTCTTTAGAACTCCTGTCTAAGCACCCGATCATGTCACCATGGTAACCATTCACTTGCAGTTATTTGCCTTCTGATCTCTTTCTGTCTCCTTCTCTCGCTCAATCTTTATCTCCTTGCTCTCCTCCTGTCTAATTCCTCCTCGTACGCTCCCCTGCACAGTTCTCAGAGCTCTCCTTGTGCAAACACCAAAACAATCCTTGATCTCTGCTTGATGTTAAAAAATTTATCCTCAGAAAGGATGGCATGAGCGGGGCACAAACCAATGGAAGATTTTGCTGTGCGAAATCACTGTGCGGATGAAGATTTAGCTCAAGCATTTTGGGCATGAAGTAAGTTTTGGACAGGATGAACTTCAAAGGATGGATACTTCGAAAAGGAAGGAGGGTAGGGGGAATATAAGGGGTCCTATAATTGTGACCAATCAAATTAGGTCCCTTCAACATGAATTCCAAGATGTGGTCTTGAACAGATTATATTTGAAAAGTTTTATGAAGCCACAAAAAAAACATGAACCAAGTATGCTTGCCCGAGTATTTTCACTGGAATAGATGCCCTCTGTGGGCTAAAACAGCCACCCTCAACCGTACATCAGGGTGTAAAATGTCTAAACAATAGATATCCAAGTGTACAGTACAAGGCAACAAATCAGATGAGTTTACATTAAACTGACTCTCAAATCTAAATTTCATGAATGTGAATACTGAATTTAGAGTTATATGATCAACTTAAAGGAACTGTCAATTCAGTTCTACATATTATACAACTTATAGCAGCATAAAATATTCAGACTACTTGTAACCGTAATACCTGCTGTTTTTTCTGGATAAGAGTGGAATGCATGGTCTTGTGAGTTGCAAATAACCAGCCTATCCTCAGCATCATACCACCCTTATCTTTGTGTGGTGTGTGCTGTTCCTTTGCAAACTTGGAAATGGTTAGGAGGACCTTTTCAGTAAAAACTTATAATTAACCTCTAAAGTACCAAGAAGCTCTAGGACCATATTTACTACAGTATTTACAAGCTCTTAGCACACCTTGCTTTGACGCTGAAAAACTGCTGTTACGATGTACTTAAATTAATGGCTGAATGGCATGGACAAAGACATATTTTGTCTTACTTTGGGTAACATGTGCTTACCACTCCTTTTCATAGCACAAAATTTGGGAATTTGCGTAAAAATGCATTTTTTTTTATCTCCACCTGAAATTACTACTTCTCCTGCGAGCAGGAAGCTGCAGGGAGTGGAGAGAGTGTATTGTGGAGAGGAGAGAATGTCTTCTCAATTATGGTAATGTATTTGAAATGCCAGAGGAAGATATTATCAGAACATGGAGATTGCCGAGAAACATTACTTACTGCAGGACATCTAAGACAACCAAGGATAATTACAGTGATAAAAATAATAACAGATTCCTCTTTAATCATCTGGCCCTTTTCTGAACATAGTTACTTTACAAAAATAAATAAGAGCAGACAAAAGAGATACTCTAAGAATAAAAATCAGTAAATAAACTTCTTTTTTTAATCGTAGTCCTCCCTATTTTTCTTTTATTTCTAATTAAGCTGAAATTTCATCATCAGTATTTTGACCTGTGCTCTCTCTCTCCTGCCTGATGTCTCGAAGCCAATAGTGCAGAGGTCTATAACTTGCCTGACTGGTCAGGAGGCTCACCGAGATGTAACGTTTATGTTCACATGCCTTCATTAACCAGAATAGCAGTCTTTCACAGAACTAAGGGAGTCTACAACAGACAAGGATTTAATGATTTGATATTTACGGCACCCTGATGAGCTGTCCGTGGTGCTGAACTTTGACACAATGAAAGTGGAATAGAAAGTAGTTAAACCGACTTAATTATTCACTTAAGTGAAAGAAAGGTAATTTAAAGTTAATTTAGTTAATTTAAATGAAGTGGGCAAATTAACAGTCCGTTTGATCAGAGGCAAGCAGCCCAAGTCAAATATGATCAACTTTACAAGTGTTTTTGTCCAAGAAACACTTGTCTGTGCTGTTCATATACCACTCACTCCTGATTATCAGAGAGTTAGCTCATTTACAGCTCTACGCCACACTTCAGTCATCATTGCAATGAGCTAGCTGTGTCTGTGTTTATTGATCAGTACAACATTAGTTGTGGTATTGGAACACAGCTCTTTTCACATGATGCAATATGCTGCTAAGAATGTGAGAGTAGTTTTACATCATAGCCTAGATCACATGCAAGTACTGAAACGTTTCTCTTACATGAAAAAAAAGGGAATAACAAAATTAACATAACGGAAGGTACATTAAGATGAGCTACAAACATGGCCCGAAAAAAAAACATTATCTCACATGAAACATACAAACCACCTGCAGTTAACGATGTTAGAACAAGTTCAAAGCAGCTTAACACAAAACCAGGGTACTTTAGTTCTGTTATACTGGCCAGAAAGAACGAGATTTAAGGCAGGAAAGACGTTCATCAACAGCTCAACCGTGTGTCAATTAGTTTGCAGTTTTTGGTAGTAACTCACAGCAAGCCGTACAGCCCTGTGAATGGAATGTATGTTATGAACTTTCTTTCTCTACACTCATGTAAAGCACTTGGAACAACGTAGCATATTTGATTTTTGAAGCGAGAATACTAAGAGATTGGAAGCCTCTGGTTCTATAGATGGGCATAAGTTGGCCACAATTACGTAACTCACCTATGCTTAGGAACAGCACTAAATTCAGCACATCCAATTAACAAATGAGTTTTTTGCTCACTAAGCTCAGCTAAGTGTCTCTGACACCCTACATGCACAGTAATTAGATGTCTCTGTAACATATTCATTATGGCAAGAGTATATGAGGGCGGTTTTAATTGCTCTGGGGGACACAGTGGTAGACCATTGTTTCATGCCAGGATCTCATCTCATGTTAAAATTTCTTTTCAATAATGGAACCACAATTACTGAGCAAAGATGTGAAGTTCCTCTCAACAATTATTGATGATTATGATGATTTTTCAACCAATTCTCTCTTTGACAACAGTATTGCAATTCATCTGTCTTGAATACTTTGACCCTGGTGATGTGAGCATGAAGATGGAGATGTGAAGTTCTTTTTGAATGCCACTGCTCTGCAGCCAGGCTGAATCTGTCAGTAAAGCAGGAACCACTTGTCTTTTTTTTTTTTTTAAGGCTGCACAGCATGGCACATTCATTGCAGAGGCTCCCAGTAATTACCTAATTATAATGGATATAGAACAGGTTGAATAACACCAGTATTTAAAGTTGAACAATTCTCTGTCTAACTTGATTAGGACAAAGTAATTATATGGATATTTGCTCAGGTTGGTCAGATCTCACTCAGGCCCATGGGAAGAAACACAAATATTTTTCTTCAACATACTCTTAAGTCTTAAGTCTTAAGTCTCGTAAGTCTTGGATTTCTTTAGATGTAAAAAGGCCAGTATTTATTCAAATTAACAGAATTGGAAAAAATATTTTTAAAAAAAAATGTAAAAAGAGAGGTCCACCCAGCATAATAGATGCAAAATAATATTGTCTGACAGCTTTCACTTCAGCCAAAGGCCAGAGATCAGCTGGTATTCATGTAAATAGGACGTTGAAAGCAATGGTCTTTCAAGATGTTTTTTGTTTGTTTCTGTATATTGTAAATCTGTATTCTTGAGTGGTTCAACATTTTCTTTGTTTGATATGCTGATCATATTCTGTTATCAGTGCAAATGGTCAAATTCAGAGCAAATGTTATTAGCCTACAAACTTTGTGAAAAAAAAGAGAAAAATATGAACTCATGCTCTCTGTGATCTGCTTTGCAAAATCACAAAATCTCCACTTGATGTAAATGGCAGAGTTATGCGTTTTTAAATATTGTTGAGTGGGGGGTTCTAAAATGAAATTATTTTATTTGCATATTACTGTTCAATATAGGCCTGGGTGAAGATGCTTTCCAAAGATAAAGTAAAAAAAGATGTCATGTCAGTTTTACTTTGCTGTTTTAAAGGATGAAGACTGCACAGTCTTTCCTGTATTGAGTTCAAAACTGGCCAAAAGTTCTATAGATAAGCAACACCTATAAGGACTGCAGGTAGTTTCTATCAAAGCAGTTGCTCTGACCGATGGACAAACCCTAGATATCAGGGAAATAATATGTTTTCATTCATATCAATGGTTGGGTGAGTGGACTTTTTTTTATTGCATGTCAAATGTAACAAGTTAAAACAGCCTCCAGGTGTCCTGTTCAGCATGATGAGCAGGATGATGCTCTCAGGACTCAAAAGGTGACTTGACACATACTCGCACCTCTACAGTTTACTGCATATTTCACTGCCACAAATATATACTTTCTGTGGCATACACTTGAATTGTACAGCTAAATTGTTTCTCCACAAAGAGGCTTTGAATGGCAGGCTGTTTAGAGCAGCCTCCCTCCAAGCATCCCAGCGTAGATGAACAAATCACTGACGGGGAAAATACAGTTCGAGTCTTTCCCAGAGGGCAACTTTATTTCCTCACCTCCCACACAATTTATGACACAACACTAAAAGGGTAAATTTCTAATAACGCAGCCCGGCTTCTCTGACACTAACGAGTGGCTGCAGTCCTGCAGCAAGAATTTACTGTCAGTCACAGAATCCCCTCTTTTCAAATTGCTTCTTAGGTGCTTCACAGAGAGGCAATTGGGTGAGAGCAATATGAGCCGCTGTAAAAAGTGGAAAACGTGTTGAATTTAAATCTCACCCAGCACCCCATCGCCAAACACATTTAAAAACCTGATACACCTTTTAAACTATGTTACTTGGGGCAATGAAAATATAAAAATATCAGCATGCTTTAAAACAAGGTGACTTTTTTCTCTTCTCAAAATGAGGGACACTGCTTGAGGGTTTCACTTTTAACTATAACACTGAGAGCATCGCTTAAAATTGTTGAGATCTCTGAGTCTCTAAGGTTTTCAATGCTCAAATAATTACCAGGGATTATCCAAATTTAAAGTGTCTTAACGAGAAATGGAAGATGATGAAGGACTGCGTTTGCCAGCAGGACTCGCAGCTGCTGCCTGATAAGCTCCAACTGACTGAAGTGGCCAAGGCCTTGTATTTCAAGTGATACTCAGATATTCTACTAAGAACAACTTTTCACCGTTGGGCTTGAAAGAAAGCTTAATTTATGTAAGTTACAACCATAATCGACTTTACCACTTATGATTATAGTCACCACGCTGTATCTTTCAAATACAAATTATTTTTGCCTGAATATATGGCTAAATACATGGCCCATTTTAAAGGAAAGTGGTAAATTGTACACTTACGCAGTACATATTTAGGAAAGCATGTGTTGAAAACCATTTTACTGCAGCAGGGGTTTGAAAACTGTGTTTTAGAATTAAAGTCAAGAAAAAAAGGGGTAGTATATGACTTCTGCTCCAACATAGCATCCATCTCCACCTGAGACATCAGTAAGATCCAAGATATTCTGTTGCACACTCAGATATCCGATTTCTATTTTTCTTTCTCTACCCAGTAAGAACACTTTAACCAGCAGCTACCACTGACACACAACTTAAGAGTTTCAGTATTTCATTTCATGCAAACAAAGCAGCATAAAGCTGCTCTAAAATGACAAGACTGCACATAGAGCATACCAGCAATCTGAGGGATCTACATTAAAAAGTTCCGAATGAATACACTGTCCAATACAGTGATGCTTGAGAAGGCCAGTCAAATATGGTGAGCATATACTAACAGATGCCAAAATGTATTTGACAACTCATCCAGATGATGATTCTCTACTGCTTTATTATTTCAAAATGGGCAAAACATTTTAACACCAAAATATTGAACAGAGTGCATTTTTATAGCCTTTTTCCATCACAAACAAGCTTACCATCTTTGAACCCCTCCTATCAATAAATACACTGAGGAAAAATTGTTGTTGGCTTACATACAGTCGTCAATTTAGTGACTGTGTTGCTATGTTTTGTGAATGTTCAGAGCTCTTCTAGAAACTTGCTTTTCATAAACACATCAAGCAACCCAATCTAAGTACTTCCTGTAAAGCTTGTCTACTTTCAGTGAAAGAGTCACCAGTCCTGGTTAGCATGCAGAAGGTCATGCTTCCCCACTTCAGGCATACTAAAGCGAGACCTCGTGCAGCTGCATCCTCCACAAAGCTGCACTAAATAAGGGTGCACTCAAGATTTCAGGAGACTAGTTTGACCACACAGATGCAAAAATGGCTGCTGATTTAACCATAGTTTGCTGAGTTAGTGGCAAACAGGACAAGCAGCAGCACTCTGAAAGGTGATTTTACATGTATCTCTTACTCAAACAAACATGTGCCTCTGCATTGTGTTTCTAAATTTTTCGAGTTAGCCTTCTGTTACTACCTTGAGTCTTGGCAAGATGCATGAGAAACCTTTGTGTGCCGGTGAGGAAATGTAAATATAGGCTCAGAGGAACAAGTACTACATCAATCAGAAGGAGACGATGGTAAGTTCAATAACAACATAATAAGGGCCAGTGTGAGACAATGATACGCAGATCACCAACAGCAGCTACAAAGACTTTAATGCTTCTACTCAAACAGCATTCAGCAGGCATCCTATCACACAGTTTTCAGTGTAATTACTGCTTTTTATCAATGCAGACACACCCTATCAGCTCAAATTGCTTTTGTTTCCTGAGAAGACATAGATGGAACGGATTAAAAACTCAGGTTTACAATCCAACGTGGACATTGGATTCACAAAGAAGGTTTTTATTTCAACAGCAAAGGAAATTAAGCAACAAACAAAGGGGGGGTACACAAATAAGAAAATTAAAGACTGCAGCTGCTCCACTGTTTATATTCATTTGGCAGGGATGCTACTTGAACCCCAAAAGCAGAACTGTTCGAGGCTCCCTGGTGTGAATTTTCATTAAAAGTTTTCTGTCCTGGAGCAGAATGGGACACATGGAAATGTCAGACACAAACTGAGATTCAATAATATGCGGCACCAGCCCAGAGACATTCCTTTACCCCATATTGAACTGACTATTGTCTAAATTACAACTTTAAATAACCAATTCACACAATTCAAATCTAGTGGTCTCATGGTGTAAACACTCAATAATACTGCAAACATCTTCTTGCCGTAGCACTATTCCCCACATCCATATGTCTGTTAAGTGAATCAGGCACACAAATGTGCAAACATTTGGAGCAACTTGATTTTTTCGAAGCTCTGCATTTCTTCTTCTGGGTGAAAAGGAAAAAGAAGAATTTCATATACATGCAAAGTAGCCACAATTTGTATTGCTATATTGTATAGCTTTGCATATTATTACCTCCGCCAAGGAGGTTATGTGATCGCCCGAGTTTGTCTGTTTGTCTGGATGTTCGTTCGTCTGTTCGTGCTGCAATCTTGCGACCTGCCACAAGGAGGCGCGACCTCAAGGTGCCAAAGCCAAACAGAGCCAAAGCCAGACAGAATGCATATTGCGCGGATTTGCTGTAATTAGCACAACAAAAGATTGCAACGGCAAGCCAGTGTGCATAACTGCATATAGCGTAATAATAACGGCGAACACTGCTTCCCGACAAAACATTATAATAATAATAATAATATTAATAATAATAATAATTAATAACGGCGAACACTGCTGTTCAATAATGAATAGGGAGAAGGGAATGCCTCTTCTGCTGACAGCGCCAAAGAACAAGTAGCCCACATCAGGAACGTATGTCCATACATGGCTCGCTATCCACAGGTAGGTTGGCGGTTGGCGGAGGTCTGCACTCTCTGAGTGCATTTCTAGTTAGCAATATTTTAACCAGCTTCATGAGGATGTCCCCCGAAATGTGGTTTAGGTAACTAGGTGAGCCCTGTCTGAAAGTAACTAATGGAATTTGCCTGCCATCTTAACACAGAGAATTACTTGTGTTATATTGAGGTAGTGTTGATAACACAGAAAATAGCCCTCTTTTACTACTGCAGATGTCCATATAATATTACTAAATCAAACAAGCAAAAAGAAGAGAAACAATCGTCTATTATTTCTTTAATAAATGAAGGTCAGTCTGTCTGAAAAATCTTTGAAAGTTTCTTCAAGTTCAGTCAAAAAAGCTTTTCAAAAGCTGATGAAATGTAATTCTCTTGAGAACTGTGCAAGGAAAAGAAGACCAAGACTTACAGAGACATGCTAATGTATGTGCACCCCTGGCCAAAACTTCTAGCTCGGTGAAAAGTCTAGTAAGAAGAGGATGAAGCGATTCCCAAAAGGCATAGAATAAGGATTAAATATTCTTTTCAAAATTTCAAGCAACGTCGGTGTGTTATTTGTGCTTTATTTAGGTGAAAAAAAGAAATAAACACCATGCAAATGTTTGGGCATCCCCAGGAGACAGTTGCAGACAGTGTCATAATAAACGTTTAACTGGTACATGCAAGACTGGATTAAATAAATGACCAGCTAATTCCGGAGGCAAACATCACACCTTATGTAAAAGGCTGAAAAGGAAAACAGGGTGGCTTCTACAACATCCTAGTTATCATAAAGACACCTCGAAATCCACCATAGACTATCTCAATAGGTGCAAGCTGGAGGTAGTGTTGTGTCCTTCAACGTCTTCCAACCTACATAGAATGTTCAAAAAAAGAAGAATATGGAGACAAACCTGTAAAGAGCAGTGCATGAAAGTCAACCCACTGAAGTCTTACAAAGTGCTGACCACGCAGGGAGCCGAGACTTGAGCTTCAACAACTTTTCCTGTCTTATCAATTTAATCTTTAAAAGTTGAAAATACAAAAGGCGTTTTGCTTAACATGTTTATACTTGAAAAGCTAATGGCTATTGGAAATCTTGTAACTTTTTTATTTGTTGACATTTTCACATGAACAGAAATTTTGGCCTGAGGTTTTGATTAAAGCAGTAGAAAACTTAATCAAAGTAAAAATAATTTCACCTAACATGTCGCTCTGTGGCTCCACTGACCTTTAAGTGCTGCTTCATGATAGTATTCAGGTTAATGTGCATGTTGTTTCCCAAGGCCTGTAACTCTATCAACCACAACCAGCTGCTTTAACAGCTAATAATCAATTCTAAACGCTGAGATGTAGATGCCCTGTATGTTATATACACAGCAGTTACACTACTGTTTGCATCACTGTAGTGTGTGTTGTTGTAACTAGTGGCAGTGCATAAAACCCTAAATGCTTCTGTTTTTAAACTAAATAACACTGAACACTATTATAACTCTAATTGTAATCATGAATTCTGGTAAAAGAAAGGCCAAATTCTATGGTAAAGTATGTAGGTACATTTAATCTGTAGCAGCTCTCAACTGTGTGCTAGCTGACAGTTTAAATGTAAGAGTATCCTAACGTAACCCTGACCCTGATTTGCAGGGGCGACAAAGCAAAAGGTGTGAATATACATATCAGAATGCTAAATCAATACCATCACGCAACTGTGACACAGCCTTTTTAATGCAGCTTGCTTTCAGTTTAACTTGTAATTTTTGAAGCCGATCATTTTCAGTCTCGCCATGAAGACGGTGCAAAATGTGTTTCACGTGGGAAACTGCTCTGAACACTGAAACAAATGACATAAGCATAAGAAAGGGCTCATTTAACCGCACATTTCTTTACTGCTTTTCTGTTTGATTGCAGGCTTGTGTTAATACAACTCAGAAACAATGCTGCGTGTACACTACCCCCCGCCCCCAAAAAAATAATAAAAAATAAAAAAAACAAAGCTCAAAACAACTTGATGTACATGTGTGACACTCAAAATGCTGAGTTAGTCTCGTAGCTGTTAGATTGATGCGGCGCCCCTATTAGCAGAGAGATTAAGCACCATGGACAGCGGCTGGTAAACTTCCTGCCAAACACGCTGTTACTCACATATACAACTCAACGTCGGGTTCAAATTCATTTCGCCCAAAGTAAAGTGGAAACCTCTCATTTATCAGAGGGCTTAAAGTGTTGCTTTTTAACAAGTAAAGTAACAATATACAACACGGGCCGCACAAAGTCACCACTTCTGGGCAGAAATATGGGCAAAAAAAGTTGGACTAAGGCGAGGAAAGTTTGGCTGCATGCTTGCTAACCAGTTAATTAGCAAGTTATTCTCCACACCTGTTAGCAAACCAAACCGTCGTGTGTGCAAGCAGCAAAGTGCTCAATAAAGGGCATTATAGTGACACTCCTATAACTCATTTATTTGTTATTTGCTTTATTCTAGTTAAAACATACATGTTTCCCAGCGCTGAGGCTATGGGGCCTATTAGCGCATCATCCAGTTCTAAGTGTTTCTCTACATAATGACATATTCCGCTAATTATTACCCAAGGAAACCTCCCGCAACACTCCCAAGCACTTCTGTTAGCTGTTGATTTTTGCCGGTGTATTTCACATAGCGTGCACCAAAACAGTGCAGCCGTGGTGTGTAGCTCGGCCTAAGCTAATAGACAGATGTTCTGTGTAAAAAATGAGGACTTAGCGGGCTTAAATCCGCTTAATTGGCGGCTAATGAACTCACCTAAGACAAAAAAGGGGAGCTCGGTGTTTTCCAGGTCGTCCACCACCACGACGTCTCCGGGGAAATCGTTTCTAACGGAGAACAGCAGCTTGGGCTCAGAGGCCGACGGACTGTGCATGATGCTCAGGTCGTTCTCCCTCAGAAACGGCAGCGCCGACACGGTGACACTCTTCATTTTGCACTCGGTGTCCTGGCTCTGGTCCTCGTCCCCGTTAAGACACCGGACGTTCGCCGCGTGAAAGACCAGAAGGAGCCAGGCGAACCCCAGCAGCCGAAGCAGCGGTCTCAGCTCCATGTTGCTGCTCGCCATCTCCGACGCTCCTTTTCCTCTCCCCTCCTCGCTGTTCCTCTTACAGGCTGCTTAAGTCTCCCACCCCGGCGGATGAGAGAGAAGCTGAGTGGATGAGAGGGAGTGTGGTACACCGGCGGGCTCTCTCAGTGTCGGAAACAAACGCCTCTTGTTTCTCTTCTACGATCAGTCACATGTTTTGTTTTTTTTTTCTTTTTTTTCTTTTTTTGTAGATACAGGACTGGGCATTGACTGTGGGGTTGTTTCAACGCTGCTGACCCCTTTACTGTAATTGATCGATAAACTCTCTTAATAGCTCTGTAATGGCTGAGCATAGATTACTAACAGCAAATGCACCCAAAGTGGCCCCAGGGTCCCATCAACAAAACCATCATAGTTTTTAATTTAATTGTATATTTGCTCCTTTATTCAAATTTGCATGTTATCTCCCAGGGACAGAACTGAGCCTCTTTAGTAGCTCGCCTGACCTCTTGATAGGGTGGACACTAAACTGGGTGCAGGGATAATTGCCTAATTGATGGTGCAGATGCACAAGCTGACTGCTAATACTCACTGTGCATTGTCAGTGTTTGTCATGTCTCATATATATCCAGGGCAAAGGATACTGTGTTGCCAGTTACCCCCCCTCTCCACCACAAAATGCAGAATGCTTTTTCAATAGCAGACTGATCTGGACACCAAGTAGGCCACGCAGGCACACATACTCTGTGTGTATAAGCCAAACTGCTCTAAGTCACACACAAGGATGTCTCTCAATGTCCTGTTGAAATAAACACTTGCTCCAAGTGGAAGTTTGTCACCTTCGCCGTATCTATCCAAAATTAAAATATACGCTTCTGATTCAATGGTACTTCCACATATATGTAAGTCATCCATGACACAGTGATGGAACCCATATGACCACACATTCTGGCTTTTTCACCTCTCACTGTTGCAGCCTGGATGGTTTATCTCTCCTTTGGCACCAGCAGCTACAGCATAGACTTATCTGAGTATACAACAAATGTCAACTGGTTTTCTGTCCATTAGAGATGAGCTCGCATCCCATTTTGCAACATTTCCGCACAGAGTTGGCATATGTCTTTATCCCCGTGTGATAATGTTTCTGGTTACAGTTTTGGATGCAATGGATGACTATGTTGAGTCCACTGTTGCCTAAAAATGAAAAAATGTGCAGCTAGGGTGATATTAGCGCCATGGCTATTTGTCATGCAGTGCTATCTGAGGGCTTCAAGGTTACGTGCATTCAACAATGGTTTACCTTTAAGCAGTGAGAATTCCTCAGACTCCCTGAAATTTTAACAATATTGAGCCCTGTAAATGTTGAAATGCCAAAGTTCTTAGAAATCTTACAACAAGATTTTTTTTTAAACTTTTTTTCTAATTTATTGATGATTCTCTGACTGAGTTTGGCACAATATGGTTAACCATAACCTCCTTTTGTGCAACGTTTCTCAGTTCGATCCTCGAGGGCCACTACCCAGCATGTTTTAGATGTTTCCCACACCCCATTCATGCAACATTTCAGAGGAAACCGCTCTGTCTGTGGGTCAAGTCTGTTAATGGCCTAATAATTTGAGCCAAATGTATTGAAGCAGGAAAACATATAAAGCGGGTAAGGCAGAGCCCCTCCAGGAATGGAGTTGAGGAACACTGCTTTAACGGATGCTCCTTTCATACCCAAACCTGACACCCTTTCCTGTCACAAATTAAGCTGCTTATTTTACGTTCTTCCAGAACAGTGGTACTTGTATATTCTATAAACTTTTCTGTCTTTCCGTATTTCCCCAACTTTTTTATTTTACACTTGAAAAGTATCTACATTATGTTTTATAAATTCAATTAAGTTTGCCATGTGGGGCACTGAAAATTGTTCCTTTGGACTTCGGACAGAGGTTGTAAGAATGAACAATTGCATATTTAAGTTTTTATTGGATATTGCAATTTTCTAGAGATGCGGTTAAGTTTACATTTTCAGCATAATGCTGAACTATTACTTTAGTTTGAAATAAGATCCACCATAGGGTACACATTTAAAGTTTAAAGCAGATCAGATAGGTTGTTTCAAATAACAGCTTTAGTCTGGCGGCAGGGCAGTAAGGATGGCATGGCAACATCAGCTATTTTCAACAAGTCAAATCTTCATATTTCAGAATAAGATTATGCAGTTGAACAGAGACTAAATACAGATATAAACATCACTGCTCTCAAATGTACTGTTAACTTCCAGTGTTGAGGGATTACCCAGAGTGCACTGTTTCATACTAGTTGCTCACATTGTTAAAAAGTGTTATTTGAGACAACAGTTAAGTCTCATAGTTCAACACCAGCATTGTTTTTTTAAAATATGCATTCATCTACTCACTGTGTATTAAAATGGACTGAATGATGTTGCTTTTGAAGAAGTTAAAATATTGCTGTATTGCCAGATAGAAAGATGATTTTATGAGATTCCTTAAATTATACTCACATGTGAATCTTGGTTGCGTGTTTGTGATGTGGGACACCTTCCATACACACACACAGACACTAGCCATGTCTTCATTTGCTAACATAAAACATCTTGAGCAGAACCTTTGTTCAAGTGCAATCTCAGGGTAGCGATTGCATTAGTTTTTAAAGTGTGTTTCCACATCAAAAAGACTTTCACAACAATGACACTGACAGCAAACACAGAGACAAACTCCATTCAAATTGTACTGAGACTAACATTTGTGGAGGGCTTTCTGGATCTAAATCCCTTGACTGCTTTGTTGACCACACGATTGCAATTTGGATTTGGATACAAAGCCGTAAGAAAAGAAGATTGCGTTTTCTGTGTCACCACCGTCCATTTAACCCATTTAATATTCAAGCAGCTCTGTGGTCTCCTATTAACTGACATTTCTCCAAGTCTCTTTCTGTCCTCTACAGAAACCATTTGAAAGTCCAAAATAGGGCAGCGCCTGAGATCAAAGCTTCAAGAAAAATGCATGGAAGTTGACTGGTCTCAGCCTCACGCATTGAAATATTTAAAACTAAATAGTGATTCTGGAGAATATGCAGACTAATTTGTCTGTGCATTCATTATTTATGGATGGCTGAATGTTCCTCATCAGTATTCACATAATATCCAGTGTTTGTATAAAGGCTTTGAGTCTGGATGCCTTTTTTTAAGAGTCTGGCCTGACTTCTTTGGACACTCACTCGACAGTTAACGTTAAGAGCAGAGTTAAACTTTTCTGGTGCATTGTGAGCTTTTAGAAAAGGAAAACGTTTACACACTGTGGTGTGTCAGCATCAAATACAAGATTATTTTTTTGTTAAATGTGAGGCAAGCAATATTCAGCATTTTTTTTTAAGTCAATAAATCTCAGGAGAAAACCAAACATTAAAAACAAATCACAAAACCACGGAGTTCCATTCTCTAACATGTTACTTTACTGTCATGAACGCCCAGAACGCTTCCCCTCCCCTACCCCTGTAAGTGCTTTATAGATCACCAAATGGATGTCATGAAGCTGGCAAATGTCCTCTACAAGCAAATTATTTCCACCCATAAAAAGTCATTTTGAGGGCTATTTGAATTATGTTGCATTTGCATGACATGCATTTTCATCCAGAGTTCTACAAGATATCCAGTTGACCAACATTGAGCATTAGGAAGGCAAATAGGAAACTGAAAAGTCTGGTTTACTCCATTGCACCCTGGAATTTTCTGGACTTAGACTAAACTGTGTCTCCCATTAAAATTCAACCCCCACACCACTGATAGGAAGGCAGTGACAAAAAGCTGCCTTAAATTCATGTTGCATCAAATATTGTTAAGCTGCAGTGGAGATTTGTTTATATCAGTGGCTTCTGACTTCTTTGTTGTAAAGTTGTTCTGTTGAACTCAATTTAATAATGAAGTTTTAATTAGCCAAAGAGAGAAAATGTTTTTTTCTATGAGTATATTTCTCGCCTCACAAGGTCTGGCGATGGGGACAAAAAGTATTTCAAAATTCTCCCCAGTGTCTCTTTACCTTAAGTAAGCTCAAGTTCCTTTTGGACTAACTAAATGTGGGAACGTTTTTTCTGGTGGAAATGCCCAAAGCCTATAAAAGTGTCTTTGCTGTCTTGACTTCACAGGGGAGTTCATTCTGCCAACAGCACTGGCCAAGATGAGCTAAGTGGGGTCCAGAGAGTAATGGAGGAGCTGTCGTCCAGAAATAGAGGCGTGCAATGATCACACCAGAGCACAAGGGTTCAGAAAGGAGGATTGAAATGTGGATCTATCATTATTTAAACTTATGATCATCATTTTGAATTTTACATTCAATGTCAAATGCTGAAGTTCTTTAAATTAGCATGCAGAAAATATTGAGATCTGCAAACTGTGAGATGGAGAAGATATTTCGAATACTGTGGGCATTCATGTAATACATCTGACTTTCATGCATTAAACTGGAGGCCACTTTGTTCAAAATATGGCCCGAGTTCAGATTTGATTCTAGAAAAAAAAAAGAAGAAACTTCTAATTCAACATGTTGCACACAACAACATGTTTAGCTTCAGCATAGAGTCTGTGGTTATAAAAACTGACTGTGCCTTTGTGCATATTTCATGTTTTTGTCATCCTTTGATCCAAATTTATCCACTTTTTCTTTGTTTCTTTTTTGTTTACACTAATGATCAGCAGGTGCCACTAAATTAAACCATTCCAGGATGTAGGATGGCTGACACTAACTCAGCTAGTCTTGTTTGTCTAATTTGCATCAAACCAATCTGAGAGCAACAGAAGTGTTGGCTAACATGAGTGCGGTGAGATCAACTCTGAAGCTCAAATCCTGTCGAAGGACATGCACTCATTTACATAACGCGATCTTTCATTCGTCTCAAAAGCCTCTATATTTATTGTTTTTTTGTCTAAACTTGTTTTTTATATAAACCATGTTGTAGTTGTCACAGAGCGATGGAAAGAGTTTTAAATGACCTTTGCACTTCATGGGCTCAGAATGAAGCCTCCAATGCTGTCCTTTTGAGTTAAGTCTTTTCACGGAAGCCAGGACAGACTGATTCCTACTCACTGCATCCCTTTAGTTGTCCATGAATAATAGTAAGATGGTTCTGTTTTTGGACAAGCTGTCCTTCAACCAGAGGGCCCAGGTTCAAGTGTAGTACACCCAAGCATCTGTCCATCTGCAGTGTCCTTGATTCTTAACCTGCACTGTTATGCATCAACGGGACCTCTGATCTCTGTCTTTCCTTTTAGGAATTCATAAAATACCTTTCTTTTAAGCTCCACTTACCTTAGAGGCACTTGGCATACATTTGGTTTTCTGATTGCTTTTAGCAATTTACCTGAAACGACCTTGATTTGGTAACAACAATTCTACCACCTCCTATCGCTGTAGATTCTGAAAGGTGTCTTACTTATTCATCACAGATGATTAACAAAGAGAATGAGAAAGCTTGAGACTAGTTGGGATTCCATAACAGCATAGGTTCCTGTGAATGTGAGCATTTGTGTCACAGTTGAGTGAGAGATGGACACCAGAAAACGAATGTAAGTGCAAAGAGATTGTCAGAGTGTGCACATGTGAAAGTGATTGCAAGCCCGGCAGAGATAAAATTGTGATGGGTTTGCTTGCACAAGTTCTGAGTCGCTGCCGATAATCAAAAGCAGTGAAAGGGGTTGGGGAGAGGAGATGAGGAGGGGGCAGAAGAAAGATAGTGACAGTTGAAATGTAGAGAGAGTAAGGGGTGGAGAGAAGAGAGCACATACATCAGGGGCTGTGACGAGCAGGTGCAGAGATGGCGGGGAGGGCAGACCGAGAGCCTGATCAAGAGAAAGATCTCACTGTTTAATCTCAAGACTCTTCCTGTTGTCAAACTAGCAAGGGTTGGGCTTGCTGTATGGCTTGTTCTGTGATCAGGAGCAAACAGATTCCTCTCCTCAGCTCCCTCGCCCCTCACCCTCTGCGTGGGCTGCAAAGTTGATTACAGCCGAGCAAAAGGCCTTTGTTGTCGGGCTGCTGCAACTGGTTCGAGTCATGCTGCTGCAGATACAGTTTTATCCTCTTCAAATGCTCAGCATATGATGTAAACGTGCCACTTCAGACGAACATGGCCAGATTATGCCGAGCCTTTTAACCCACAGCCGGAAGATAGTAAAGCTCTGAAATTGCTTGTTGTCTGATTCTTTCCACACATGTTGCTTATTCTCCGCCCTATCCTCTGCATTAATCCATGTTTTTAAACCTCAGGAAACAAAATCTTTCTCTCAAACTTGTCTTTATCATTAAAACCCTCCCTTTTTCTTGTCTGTTTAGGGCATGAAAAAAAATGCGTTCCTCTTTGCTGCACCAACACTGGGTGCTTCCAGGCAGTCATACTCTTATGGTTTGTGTAGGTGGAGCAGCGAAAACATCAGAAGGGTTGGCAGAAGTTTAATATAAATCAGAGGGTGTGGTGATTAATAAATCCAAATGTAACCAGTTACATCACTGGTCTCATCGCTCTGCAACAGCTGTGCCAATCATAGCAATGCATAAGGAGAGCAGATTAACAGATGGAAAGGGACTGCATTGTGCAGAGCAGTATGACCTGAGCATAACACTGCAAATCTGCAGCCGGAGGCAGATGTTTTGAGTTTTATTTGACTGATACAGCAACGATAGAAATAAATGCTCAGAAACTTCTGGCTTTTATATGAAAAAACACCAATATAATTCCAGGTTTAGTTATTTTCAATAAATCAGTAAATCATTTTACAACTGTTATTCCTAAAAAGGTTGGGACACCATATAAACTGTATGCAATGATCTGCAAATCTCATAAACCAACATTCTTTTTCACAGTAGAACATTTAAACGATGGCAAAAGTTGAAAGCAAGACATTTTACTGTCTCGTGAAAAATATTTGCTTATCTTGATGGGCGCGATGCATGAAAATGGGACAGGGCATTGCTTACTGCTGTGAAGCGTCCTGTTCTTTAAGCAATGATTGTAAACACATGGGATCTTTGAGAAAGGAATTTTCTTGACTAATAGAATATTGTAGTTGCTTGGGACTCCTCCATCCTCGTTGACATATTTTGCCTTTCATGATGCACTTGCATTGTAGGTTGAACAGTCCAGCACTCAAATTCCTCTACTACGAAGCCACACTGATATAATGTATCCAGTATGCACTTTAGCTTTGTTTTGCTTAAATATGCAAGGCTTTCTGTAAAAGAAGACATCTGGATGGAAGTATTTGTTGCTCAAAAAACCCAGGTATACCTTTCAGCACCAATATGTACTTTCCAGATGTGGAAGTGTCCAGTTCCACAGGCAGTCTTTTGAACTGAGTGCTTATCACAAGCCAGATGGTCCTTCTCCTCTTTACTCCAGAGGATGCAGCGTCCACGAACACATCACCTTTGTGCTTGCCTCCATGCACTGGTTCCCCGTTAGATTTCATACTAATTTTGAAATCTTATTGCCCCAAATACATCTCAACCTTACTGACCTGGTATGTGTCCTCCCTACCGGTGTGATCTGCAGATACTGACCTGCCAAGTATTCCTGGATTACAGATTATGACAAAGGGAGATTGGGCCTTTGTCATTAGAGCCATGCCTCTTGAGCACAGAGACGTCCACAGATTCTCTGAAACTTTTGATGATATTATGTACTGTAAATGATGGAATAGTCAAAGTCTTCACGCTTTACTTTGAGGAACATTATACTGAAATTTGGGCTTTTTTTGCAGATTACTGAAGCTCCGCATATTTTTATTTCTGAGAGGCTCTTTCTTTCTAAGGTGCTCTTTTTATACCCAGTCATATCAATGACCCATTTCTTTCTAGTACCACTTACTTTTCCAGCCTTTTGTTGCTCCCTTACAAACTTTTTTTTTTTCATCCTACTTTTATTTACAGTCCTCATCATTTTAGAAATGGGGTTATATATTTAGTGCCAAACCCAATTATTCTCTTTGAGTAAGCATCTAATCCAGTCTTCATCCTTTTTATAGATCACTCTTGGCTCCCTGTTTGCAAATCCCAAACCAGAAGCCAGAAATCACTCTGTATTTTAGGGACAGCGAGCTTTTGGCAAACAAGACACCATGAGCTGGTCATGTTTTCTCCAGTTGACGAGCATCTCCAAGATCAGATGCTTTCACTGACCCTAAAACAGCCAGTGATAAATGTAACTTACCCACTGCAACTAAACATGGTTGAGCAACAAATTTCACACATATAGTTTGTTTAAATGAAAAAGTAACCCAAAAGGCACTGATTGGTTTCTGCATAGATTTTGAGGTGTTCCTGAGGTCGCTTAGCTAGAGCTAGCTAGCTAGCTGAGCTAGAGCAGAGCTCCAAAAGCTTAGCGAGGACTCTTCTGGCTGTTTCAAAAGTCTTTCGAAGGCTCTAAACTGAAGTCATTTTTTCCTCTGCTCAGACTAACCAGATTCCTCAAAACTTGTATTGTTTCCCCTTGTCTCATGAAATGTCTCATTTCTTTTCTTCAACCACTTTATTTAATTTTTTCTTGTATTTTATTTGTACTTGTCGTCGTTGTCTTGTTTGTCATTCTTTTAGATGGATCCCCGTCTTCTCGATGATGGTGGCAGTACGTTGTAGATCCTCCAGATCCTCCGTAGAGCTTCCGGGCTGCTGGGATTGGATCGGGCTTTCTATACTCTTACAGTGCCCTGATTATTATTGATACTTATAAGAATCAATAATTAAGAAATGTGGATAACCTACTGATATCATTGCATGAATAGTTTGATTTATATTGTGAATGATCTCATCCTGCATTAAAATGTGACCCAACAACAATTAGGGCCTCATACAACAAGAAATCTGCCATTTTTTGAATGGAGGTGAAAATCAGATGCGATTATGACGTCACCATGTTTCTCGATTATATCTACAACTTTTCCACTGCTTCATTTGAATGAATAAAACAGTTTGCACCTCCCTCCTCCCTATTCCCACCTGCACATCTTACATTTGGCAGCTTTCAAATGTGATATGTTCTAATCTTAGCTGAAACTTTCCATAAATGTTCTAAACCACAAAAACCTTTCTTTGTTAAGCATTATTTTTTTTTTTTCCAGTGTGTATGTGTGTGGTTGCACTTGAATTACAATGCAGCTCCAGGAGAGTGGATCAACTCTGGGTCACTGAATTTAATGAATAATGAATAATGTTTCTGTGCAGAAGAATTATTTTGTCATCATTAGAGAAAATGTAAATGTATGATGTAAAACTCAACATTCTGCGTAGGATAGAGTGATTAGCTGCGAAGGCCAAAAGAGACTGGAGTGGAAAGCTTTACATCACTAGTCTTGATCTGTATGACGGATTTCAACTTGTTAGAATTTGAACGGTCAAATATTACAAAATACCCGTGTTAAACAAACACAGTCTCACATTAGAAATGTTAAAATCATTGCTGGTCTAATCCCAAAACAACAACTATGAGACAGTAAAAATAAGTTATGATGAAATGTATGTATTGACCAGGATGTCACTTTATTGGGACCATCTTGTAAACCTTTATAATAATGCCCAGGTAGAAGATATCTAGTGTCAGGTGATCAGCGACAGGATACTTTTCGATTGAGCAAAATAGTGATAAAGTGAACAATGGCCCGATGCAAAAGTGATGAACAAATCTTCAATGTAGCACTTATTGAACCATTGTGAAATTTTAAAGGTTTGAGTTATTTCACATGGTAAAAATTCCCTCTTCTTTTGTCCATGCTCTAAATAGCTGCTTGCTTGGATCCTTCATGAGAATTCCTCCATACGTCTCCAAATTCAGAGTTCTCTGACTGCGTCTTACTTGAGGTAAGTACGACACACAATCCTACTTAAAAACAAACCTAAACTATGTTCTGCAACAAATTGGTTCTAGACGAAACGCTGATGAAAGGAGGTTCCCACCTGATTAGCCCAATGCCATGTGGGTCAGCACTGCTCACTGATCTAAATAGGAAGTATAGGGATATTCACTGAGTCTGGTCCATTTTTTTCTTTAGCACAAGTTTCTTGTGTTTACCTTAAATCCAACTTTAAATTTTGGCAAGTAACCATTGGAAGCATGATTCTTTTTTCCCCTTTCTTCATCTTCTTGGAAAGAGATTGGATTGGAGAGACACTTTTGATCAATGTTTTTTTCCAGTTTGTTTTTCTTCCTAACTTTGCTTCCCACCAGGCTTGAGTTACTGACTGTCAGACATGTTTACATTCAGCTGTTACATGCATACCAAAGACGCACATCAGAGAGAAGCTGAGCAGGTTTAGTGGTTCAAACCAGAGTTTGCTGCTCTGTAAAAACATCCTGCACACACTGACAATGAGAACAGAATCTGTCAGCCTTTTTTTTTTTTTTTTTTTTTCTTCTTGACAGGGAGCCTTTGGAAATAAGCTTTAGTCGGCAGATCTTTTAAAATTAGGTTTCAACATGACACTGCAGATGAGAAAGTTATTGCTGCACACAGCAGTTTTGTAAAACTACTGAATCAGTGGAACTGTTTACACAGACTTGTATAACTGATCAACAGTACTAACGAGGACAAAAAAAATCATTTGCACACTTCCTGTTTTTCTTCCTACGCTAACTAATCTGCTGCTAGTGATTTAGAATCGGAGAAAGGAGATTCGTTGTTTTTTGTGCTGTTGTTTTATTACATCGTCTTTTGACTTGTCTAACTTTCCTTCGCTTCCTCCACATGGACTATCAATCATACACCACAAATCACTTTTGACCCAACAAATCTCTGCAGAGTGAACAATTGCTGCAGTTACAAGGTTGACTTCAAAGGTTATCAAAACAGGCAGAGACAGTGTAAACTCCTGGCTAATGAATGAGATGAGACAAAGTATTTGAGCAGAGAAGCACTTTCAACCTTCAACAACACTACTGCTGTCGATCCTGCTCTTGTGTCACAGTGAAGCCGCCTCTATTATGAGTTCTTTATTACAACGGCATCGCTTCGCAATGAATGAGTCCGTAGTGAAAAGGAGCTTGAAAGGGGAACCAGTGTTATGTGACTGCAGTGCTCAGAAGTACATTTTAGCCAGCCATGACAACACTGGACCTCTGCGTTATAGGATTAAGCTAAGATTACCTTAAACTGACTGCACTCTGACTTACTTTTTTTCAGCTGGAAGTGTCAGACCAACATGTCAGTCCAGTCAGTCGGAAGTTTTCACACTTCTGTACATGTCAAATTGACAAATAATCTACTGAGTTTGCTTCTTTTTTTTTCAGAATCAGATCAAGCTTTGAACATCAAATATATTTCCTCAAATAAAAGAAAAAAAGAGGGCTGAATAAATAGCTGGGCACATTTTGATTATGCCAAAAAGTGATTATCCACCAGAGACTGATCTCCCTCTGCGGGAGGGTGCACAGGCTGTTAGAGCTGTATCTCTCTGTGTCTCCATGAATTTTGCTTTCGTCTGGTGGATCAATCAGTATTATGGTTCAAATACACATAGTTTAAATATTTCAAAACATTTAGAAGGACAAGTCATACACATCCATAAAACTTTAGGACTAACAATGAACTCCAAACTTCCATCTGAGGCTATGTTTTACAAAGATGCAACTTTTCCTTTAACCGTGGCCGCTGAGATATTTTGCCTATTTGAGAGGAGGGGGAGAGATGGGACGAGGTGGACAAATTTAAACAAGTCTGACTTACTTCCCAAACAAAATCAGATATTGTGCTAATACATACTAGATCAAGCCTTTGTCTAAGTGAAATAATGATCCTACAGTTGTGCCAATTAATTATTTAATTCTAAACCACTTTCTATCAATCCATTCGGTTGTTGCATCTGATAGTCAATCAAATCCAGTTCAGCTGGGTTTTTCCATTTATTGCAGTCCAAAAAGTTATAGCTGCAGCTTGTCAAACCAGTTGTCCGTTAGCCTGTTCACTAGTTTGTCTATCGACTTTGTATGGTCCCTGTCCAAAATCCACAGCAAAAGTAAGGATTGTTCAATATACTCATGGCAAATTCCAGAGGAAGAGAAAGTCGAAAATTTGGAAGGTCAAGTTTTGCACATCTGTCAGAGATTTTTTCCAACTGACTCATACATTAACAAGGGACAGTGGAAACTAAGTGCTTGGCCAGAAATATATTTACTTTTCAAGACTGTTTACATTCTTGCTTATGTTCTATGCCCGTTACCAGAGGATTCCACTTGGAGGCACACCAGCAAACTCAGACTGTGCAGAACATCCTGATCCACAGGAAGTAAACAAACATGGAGACAATGGAAGGTCGTATAATTTGATTGATGTTAAGATCATGGTAACCTAAGTGACAGCTGTATCTACATTGTAAACGGTATTAAAAACTATTACATCAACATCATGTTGTAATTCTCTGTTGAGAATTCTCAGCTGGGCGTAGATTTCAGAGGATGTGCTTAAAACAACGCTCCATGGTTGCAAGGAGAACAGATGTGATATAGGACATTAAAACAAAGCAGAACAGCTGGCAGGAACTGCGTTGTTGTTTGTACGATGCAATTCTTTCTCTCTCTTTTTTGTATTTAGCAATTCTGTAGACTTTGTACTTTTTTTCTGTCACATTGGTGACATTTAGAAACAACTGTCAAGTAAATCCTTTCTGGTTACTGAAGTGAAGTCAACAAACATTACATAAAGTAAAAACAGTTGGATGTCCTTTTTGGCAGTTTTGGAAAGTCTCTTCTCATTTACTCAGAATTATTCCCTCGTACTTCGTCATAGTTTTTCATTTCTTTTATACTTCTGCTCAACTACATTTCAGTGGTCAATATTGTATTTTTTCCATTCCATCATACAAAAAGCAGTCAGGGTCACATTTCAAATGTGTGGATTTTAAACCACCTAAAAAAATACAGGACTTACGAGAGGTGGAGGCAGTTGAGGAAAGTGAAAGACTGAAAAATTAACGAGCAGCAAAACAGGAGGAGACACTGGACAGACAGGCTGACAGTGGGAACTAAGTTGACATATAACAGACAGAATAACGCTGAGAAAATGACAACGGTCTGGCAATGAACACTGAAAACCCAAGAGCATGTCTGCTGGGATGGGTGATTAGGGGAGTGGGTGCAGGTGAGAACCACGAACATGGAACAGATGGTAACCTGGTGATCAAGTGACAAGATCAAGAGGCAGCTGAGGACATCTGGGGATTGTGACAGGTGATAGAGTAAACCAAACTGAGACAAAAAGCTTAACAGAATTCACAAGAACTTAACACTAACTACATTTACAAGGGGAGCTGGACTATGGCAAAGAACATCTACAAACCAAGGATGAGCGAACAAAACCAGAACATAGGAAAACCAAGAAACCAATTTGACAAAGTCAAAACCAAAATAATAAAACTTAAAGACCATAAAAATACTGTTTCACATGTGATTTTAACAGTTTAATAAAAAGAGGGGACGGAAGCTTAAAACGCATTTTGATAAAGCGTCACCCAGTGGCGTTGAAATGAGATAATGTTCACCTAATATGTTCCACTATTATTAATCTAAGGGCGTCATATCTAATACATCAGCAAAGGGGGGAAAAAAAATATTTCAGCTTTTAAAGTTCTTCTTTAAACTTCCTCAAGTAAATTTTGAACTTGCAAAACTTTTACTTGTAATAGCATTTTTCCACTGCTGTATCAAAATAAACAGTTGTTTTGATGAACTAGTTCAAAACCAATTGATGATGAAATCCTCAATGAGGAATGGGATTCTTTGATGCTGTCAAGTTTCTATACGTCGTAAATTTTTGTCTTGTTGCTTGAAGGTGATGTTTTCTGCAGTATCTCTGCAGCCCTGCTCCTTGAGTGAAAGCATTAATCCTCTATTTGGAAAGGCTCTCTCACAAAGAAAAGATAGCAGTACACTAAGCTGATATCAGCATTACCGAGGACCGTCTGTGCCGCAGCTCAGTATCACTGAACGATCGTATTTATATCATAAAAGAACAAGAAAGCGCTCTTCACAGTTTTAGCAGCAAACAAATGCCTCTTTTGGAATAAAAACACCTGGATTATAAACGCAAAGGTCAGTTGGGGAAAGGTTATCATACTCCTTTAAAGGGTATCATTAAAGAACGAATGCTGTACAATAAGAATGAGAAACATACCTCTAAGAAAGATTACTGGAGATGACAAGAGCTTATGGCCAAAATGGAAAAAAGATTCAAAGCACTGTGGCTACTGAAAAGAGTGTATGTGTGTGTGTGTGTGTGTGTGTGTGTGTGCCAGGGCCTAAAAACTTGTTTTCAAGTGTTCTGGTTCCTTCTCATGGCTAAGATTAGACCCTAAGCTCCTCTGTCAAGCAGTGTGAATCGTCTCTAGAGGCCGCTTGTCATCCTAACTTCTGCATCCATGCTCCAGGGGAAAGTTACAGTGACGCTATCGGCCCAAATGTCCGAGTTTATCTCCGCAGAACCAGACTTTGATTGACATGACAATGGAGGAGTAACATTAAATGTTTGTGTGATTGGTGACAGACCCAAAAAATGCAGTCTCGTAATGTAATTGAATAAGACAAAGCTAATAGCAGTAAAAACCAATTAATTGCATCTGATTTTATTCTGCACCCAAATTTACCAGCAGATTATGCTGAAATTAGTGGCTGCATACAATAAATGCACTACAAATGTACAGACTGTGTATGATAATACAATATTACCCTTTCTTGGTCGTATGAAATGCATTTATATTTCCTTATTGTTCAACGAAATGTAATTCTTCATCTTGCTGTTAAGTATAAAGTGCCTCTGTACAAATAATTATCCTTGATGTAGTTTACACAGAAGGACAAGGAAGACAGCAGGTCTCACTCTCTGCATCTATGATAAACTTTAAAACCTGCCTTCAGTGAGTCGTTACATGTGCAGTAAACCTAACAAAACCGTGACTCAAGGCTGAAGTTAAAAGCCACTGAAAATGGAAATGAAGTTTCCAATCAGAGCTAGATTCTTGACTCTAAATGAACAAATTTTCCGTCCTCTTGTAGAACCAATGATGTAGTCACTCACACCCGGCGTGAGACTCACCCTCTGGCGCTCAAACAGGCTTGTTTAACCTACACTTCATTTTAACACGTGCTTACCTCCCTTATGTAATGCGGTGTTGAAAAGTTGTGTTCGTGTTTGTCTGTGAAACATGAGCCTGTCCTCTGAGCATGACCTTTTGTATTTGTCTGTTGAAACGATCCCCAGCAGGATTATCTTGACTGCAGCTTTTTGAGCGGAGGCTCGTGATCAGGCATAGAATACACCAAGAACCCTAAGAGAATGCCTCGGAATATGTCAGGATATTCTATAGAAGACATGTCCCAATGCAGTCTCACTTGACAATAGGAAATAGTTTTGTGGCAACCTTAGCTCCAAAATGGTTGCGTGTTTGTTTTTCTGCCTTATAAAATCATTGCATGCCCTGATTTTGTATTATGTCAAACTGATGACATTATGTGGTGGACTTTCATCAGAGTTGCAGTCTCCGTTCTTTTTTCTTTCGCGAACCAATTCAGTGTCATTAGTTGATGACTAACACACACAATCATACAGATACTACAAAGCTTCCAAGCTATTTCTCAACCACTGTCGCTATACCTGTAATTAAATGCTGTAACATTTAAGTACTGTTTGATAATGCACGCACAGTATTTTCCTCATTTCGAATAAAACACCTGCATGTGACCAGTGTCACAGTGCCAGTGTGAGCTTGTTTCTCCACAACTGTGGTCTTAAGGAAGGAGCTCCTTGCATGTTCCAGTGAAGTGATGGTGCATTCAGTTTCATCATGGTACAAAATGCAGCGTTCAGTGTCATCACAGAGAAATTAGGATTTACCGCGACATGCTTACTTTATAGGAAAAGGGCATGTAACATCACATTTCAGCGTATTTGTTCATATGCATCAAATTGAAGGCTGCTTGTTTTGTAAAACCCACTCTACTTTTGTGGTAGAGGTCAGGTTCATGTGGCTGATCAGCCCAAAGTTCTGTTATTGTTCGAATTTTGATTTATTTAAATACCTAATTATGGTGAGACATTAGTGTGTGACAAAGAGAAAAGGAAAAAAAAAAACCATGGAAATAGGATAACATTTCTTTATTGTTTCACAGCTGTGTTCACCTCAGAATCCAGGTGGAGAGAGTGATTTAATTGCCTTTGTATTTATTTTTTTTTAGCATAAAGTTGAAAATACTTTTGCCGCTGCATTGATAACTTACACATTCATACAAAATTATAGCAATAGCTTCCAGAAGGAGCTTCTTTCTTTGTAGCTGCTCTCTATCAATCACTATTGCTTTATCTAAATTATATAAATAACCTCCGTCCACATTACTTTATGTAGCCTAGCTGAGCCAGACTTTGAAAACAGATGCTGGATATTTTGTAAAACAGATGCAAGACTGACTGCCTGACAGATTTAACTCAACATAAATTTGTGTGAATGACTTCACAGTTTATTAGCATAAAGATTGAACTCATCCACAACTTTTTCCATGTTATTTACAACTTAGAACCCTTTTCTTTTAAATTTACAATCACAGTGAAAAGGCACTTTTGCGTTATCCCTAAAAAATAAAATAAAAAATCCTTTCCACTCTGTCCAAAAGAAAAACTGAAGACTTCCAAAAAGTACTCTCAAGACAAAGACTGGTCTCAAGTACTAGAACACTAAAAGCCACATGTTTTACTTGAATAGTTCGGTAACTTCTCACTTGCACCCTCTCCATCTTGAATACGTCTGCCATTTGCTGGCTTTCATGTTGTTGTAATGTCTCTCTGTCAAACCAACAAGGCTTTTGTGTTTGAAAGCTTTTTCCAATTGTCAAGGACAGCTTAGACTTGAAATGTGATATCAAGAAAACATTCTAAGAAAACCAACTGACAGATGAAAAAGGACCTCATATTGAACTTGGACACAGTGCGCTCTCCATGTTGTACAAATTTGACTTTCAGCCCCAAAAGCCTCTGACTGTTGTGCAAACATAACAAATTGTAATCCTACTCTGTGGTACGTAGTGTTTGTTCGAAAGCTTTGATCTGCCAAGCCAATTAGATTGTCTTTTTTTTTTCTTAAGATATGTCCCCAGTAGGTAACTTTTCCTTTTTGTTCAGCCATTTACAAAAATCTCCTTGCAGAGAATCATGTCGCTGAATCCGAGCTTTGCTATTCAGGAGGACGGTCTAATGAGCACATGATTCACAGCGTGCTGCATGATATAGTAGTAGATGAATTTTTAAACAAAATTCTGGTGGATCATTTTTAAAACCATTACTGATTCATCACCACATGAAAACTCAGTCTTCCTCTTCCAGAAGAACATATCTCCACGATCTGTGTGTGTCAACTTGGCACGAGGGCAGACGGTCAATGTGAACGCCTAAAGGCAACACAGTCTCTGCATCTCCCCCTCATCCCCCGATGAAATGCTGCAGTGCTTAAGATGTACACAAGCTCCTGTACAAGCTTTTTTTTTTAGCAGGAAGTTGAAAATACAAAGCCAAACATGGGGACAGGATATGAGGCACCTGGAGGCTCCCATGAGTTTGATAATCGCTGGAGAGACGTGATTATAATTAGCTTCTTGACAGATCTATTTCATCAAGATTCGAAATCCAATTTATTTATCATAACTCAACACACCATTATATCATGAAATTTTCAATCTATTCTACCCTGAAAAATGTCACAAGTCAATGAACAATCAAGTCACAGCGACAAAATATTTGAAGGTAACAACAGGATTCTTTTCAATAGCTCATAGTAATATGGAGAGAGTACTAAGGTTTGTTTGAGCAAAATGAAGATGCGGGAGGAACATGGCTGATTTCCCAAAATAAAAAAATTCAACATCTGGCAAACACTGTTCATCCACACTGATTCCATGCATCCCACAGGAGTCTCTTGTCAGTGTGGAACAAGGTTCACCCATCAATTTGTGATGGAGCTAACTGTCTATAAACATGTGAACATAAGAGCGTTTAATGTCCTGTTGCTGTAGCCCGAGTCATTTCTCATCCACTCAACTGTCCTTCAACTGGATATTTGTCATAAGTAGGCTGGGGAAAAAATAGCCTTAGGTTCAAGCTGACTTAGCATGACTCTTAATCAGGCTATTTTTTTCTATCCTCCTGGGCCAATCACTCCTTTTGTGGAGATGTTTGCTCTCTGGTTGCCTGGCCAGGGGACACCAAGGGCAGACACTGTGTAAAGGTCTCTTTCACTTAATCAAACCCCTGCACTAATTCTAACATAAAAGTCCATTTCTCTCCCACGTTTTCACTCTGCTGGATGTGAAACCTAAGTCTACTCCTCATCTCAACAATTTGCAGGATTCAAACACCAGGTCTAATACATGCGGTGGGATTCTCTCTTGATCCAGAGGAGATTTAACTGACAGGTTTATCTTTGATCATCACCTAAAACCATTGCATTATATTGTACAGTTGGAGAGGTTCAAAGCCTGCTGTCGCCATAGTCTTGTCACCAAAGACAACCAGACACAAAATTCTTACAGTGTAGGAAGTTAAGAATGATCATCCTGCAGTGTGACTGCTGCTACGACCCATGCCTCTGGAACAGTCAATAGTGAAGTAGTGTGGAGTGACGTGTTAGTAGTTGCAAAGCTGGCGAAATTGCATGAAAACCAACTTGTAGAATTCAAACCAAGAAGCTGCTGACGCTTTGTCTGTATGATGTGTCCTCCAGCTCAGACCAAAGAAAGAAGCAGCATGGATAAGCGGTTGTGTTGTCCTGTTTTCGAAAGACTAGAGTTCAATACCATTTCTCATCCACTTCCTCACATCAAAGGCTAATATTCCCTTTATTTTAAATCCAATTATCAAGATAAGATTGATTTAAAACTAACAAATAGGTTACAAGACTAACCTTATGCTGAAGATTTTTTTATTTTTCTGCCAGCTAAGATTTGCCACCTCTTTTTGGGCGACAGCAGAAAACGGCTGCTTTCATTTTCCTTCCCAACCTCATAGAGGCAAAAAATATTACTTTCCACACTGATCGTATCTGAGTTTCAAGACACAAAGTGCCGGCAGACCAAGAGCATGATATTGAAATTCCTGCAGCCGAAGAACTGACTGCTTTAAGATGCTCTACTTCTTAAAGATTTCCAGCAGATCTCAACCCAGCAGCTATATGAGTGATGCGCAGCATGAGGAAACAGTTTGTAACAAAAGGGTGAGAACTCTACCTTTCAAGTCAGACCTTTATTACGCGTACAGTGCTTTGTCGATCCCTTATTGAAGTAGCACATTAAACAAAACTTATTTTGGATGTACAAATATAATTTTTCTCTCCTCTATCAAACCGATGTGACATATATTTGTATATATTTGAAACTGTGTATATTATATTTCCCAGACATTTATTTCCTGTTATCTTATCTTTTAACTTTTACTTAATTTCTTTCACTCGGGGCTTGTTAAATCTGAGGGAAGTCTCCTACGCAGCTTTGTCCTTTGGCAAAAACTTGCTTACTCCCCAAAGAAACATTTTCCCATCTAACAGAAGCCAGAGGAACAAATAGCTTTGTTGAACTAATTACTATAGGAAACCAGCCAAAACACCTCACTCTGTCTGTACTCTTGCTCTCTTTCTCTGGATCTCACACATATTCTCTTTTCTCTTCAGAACTCTCCTCTCTTCTCGATGACTCCGTCTCCTGAGATGCGCCCGCAGAGAGTGTTTCTGTGTGTCAGCTTTTACAAGACGGATGGTCGTCATCTGCCACAGAGCCTCACCGGACATATTACCTGAGACACCAAACAATAACCTCTACGCACACATGAAAAACACACTGAAGCAGAGCCTTGCCTGGCCTTAAATGGCCTGCCAAGACCTGACCTTCTAGTTACAACCATGATCACCCCCATGGGTACAGGTGACATCTGGCGAGGTGATGTCTGTGTGTGTGTTTGCACTGTGTGTGTTCTGCATCACGCTTGCTTGTATGCCTGCTTCCCTGCATGATAGTGCTGGCTAGCCAGGGTCCATGTGTTTATCTCTTTGCCTGTGTGTGTGTGTGTATTGCTGGCATGAAGTGTAATGCCGCAAGGAGCCCAGGCAGCATCAGAAGGGCCGGCGTGCCCCCAGAGTTTGACCATCTGTGCGTTATTGGTTGTCATTAAGGTTTCTAATTCGGAGGTGTCTTGGGGATTAGCCAAACGAGGGCAGAAAATGTCATTACGCTGTTCCTCCCGCTGAGCTGCCATGACCATATTTACATATTTATACACCTTAATTGTCTTTGCCTCGCTGCCGTGACATTGAGGCAGCCAGAGTTTAGTGTGAGGGGAAAAAGAGAAAGTAAGGAGGACAAACTGAAAGAAAGCATGAAACACAGTCAAATCAAATTTAGCTCTGAATTGGACCTTGAATTTAAAAACGTCAGTTAGCAGATGAGGAATATTAACACAACGGAAAGATGTTAACATCTACAGGAATAAGGGTAGATGATATTTTCACATGCTTTATAATGAAAATGTTTTTGCTACCTGCGTTGAATACATTGCACTGATTTAAATTTGTGAAATTTCTTCCCAGTAAATTACGCATCCATTGCTCACAGAGCAGGAGACAATTTAATACTTGATATGTTTTGACATAATGAGAGCTCCTCCTGTGGCTTACTGTAAGTACATTTCCCACAAGTGTTTATTTATTTATTTTTAAATTATGTCAAGAGCAGTTTGATCATAGTACCATTAAATGACCTGTTCTGGAAACACACATACACAAACACACACACATACACACACACACACACACAAAAACGACTGAAGTAATAAATAAAACCAGAAACAAATGGGTGAATTTATATCTTATGTTTATTAAGCGAAGTGACAAATTAACTCAGTTGTTGTTAGCCCAATTGAGTGATCCAGATACAATTATTTTAACACAAAAAGGTTCGCAAGTACCACAAACTGGAAGTATAATTCGGCCTGCAGGGTGTTCAAACTAAGTTTCAATTACTGTTACTTATTTACAGTAATTATGGAAGGTGACCAGCATGTTTTCAAAGGCCTTGAAAACAGAATGCAGGAAAGCAGAGCGTAAATGGCGAAAAACTAAACTTCAAATTCACCATGACCTCTACAAACAAAGTCTTTGTAATTTTAACCACGGGTTACTCCGGGCTAGACAGCAACACTTATCTGAAATGATTAATAAGAACATCAACAACACTCGTGCTCTGTTTGCTATGGTTAATAAGCTGACAACCCCCCCAAAACAGATAGTTTCAGAACTCTGTTCCACAGAAAAATGCAATGAATTTGCTTGTTTTTTCAATGAAAAAAATCAAATCTATAAGGCTAAATATCAACATAAATCAGCAAAATAATAAAATGACGCAATCCTTAAAACCACCTAGGAATCAATCAACTATGATGTCAGAACCAAAAAACCATAGAAGAAACAATCCAGCATCTTAAACCATCAACATCCTGTCTTGACACAATGCCATCTGACTTCTTTAAAACTATTGTAAGCTCTGTCCAAACAGATTTGCAGCAAATAATAAACTGCTCACTTCAATCAGGCACGTTTCCTAAACCCTTAAAAGTAGCTACCATCAAGCCACTCCTAAAAAAGAGAACATTGGATGCTTCCATTTTAACCAACTACAGACCCATCTCAAATCTTCCTTTTATAGCCAAGATTGTTGAGAAAGTGGTTTTTAATCAACTCAGTAACTTCTTGAACTCCAGTGGACTCCTTGACAAATTTCAGTCAGGCTTCCGACCTCACTACAGTACAGAAACGGCTCTTATTAGAGTTTTAAATGACATAAGGTTGAACACTGACTCAGGCAAGGTGTCAGTTCTGGTATTGTTGGATCTCAGTGCTGCATTTGACACTGTGGATCACAGTATACTGCTGAACAGGTTGGAAACCTGGGCAGGACTCAGCGGGACAGTCCTAGAATGGTTCAGGTCCTACTTAGAGGAGCGGAGTTATTTTGTGATTATTGGAAGTAATCAATCTGATCTAGTGGCTATGACATGTGGAGTTCCTCAGGGGTCAGTTCTTGGACCCCTTCTGTTCACTCTATACATGCTGCCTCTAGGTCAAATTCTGAAGAACTCTAAAGTCAACTACCACAGCTATGCAGATGACACACAGATATATCTCGCACTGTCTCCAGATGACTGCAGTCCTATAGAGTCATTGTGCGACTGCTTAGAGCAAGTCAAAAAGTGGATGAACCAAAATTTCCTTCAGTTAAATCAAGAAAAAATTGAGGTCATTGTGTTTGGCAACAAAGAGAAGAGGTTTGCTGTCAGTAAACATCTTGAGTCACTGTCTCTAGAAACTAAAGACCAAGTCCGGAACCTCGGCGTGCTGATAGACTCAGACCTGACCTTCAACAATCATATCAAATCAGTCACCAAATCAGCCTTTTATCAACTTAAGAACATATCCAGAATTAAGGGTTTCATGTCCCAAACAGATCAGGAGAAGCTGATTCATGCTTTCATCTCCAGCAGACTTGACTACTGTAACGGTCTTCTGACTGGACTCCCCGAAAAGAGTGTCAAACAGCTGCAGCTCATTCAGAACGCTGCAGCCCGAGTTTTAACCAGAACAAAGAGATCAGATCACATCACCCCAGTTCTCAAGTCTTTACATTGGCTCCCGGTCAGATACAGAATAGATTTTAAAGTTCTGCTACTCGTCTACAAATCACAGAATGGTTTAGGTCCAGAATACATGAATGACATGCTAGCTGAGTATAAACCCAGTAGAGCTCTGAGATCTGCTGACTCAGGTCAGATAGTGGAGCCCAGAGTTCAAACTAGACACGGTGAAGCAGCTTTTAGCTGTTATGCTGCACACAACTGGAACAAACTACCAGCAGAACTGAAATCAGCCACAACTTTAAGCACTTTTAAATCCAGGTTAAAAACATTTCTCTTTTGGTGTGCGTATGGTTGAGTTTATATCTTTCTTTTTCCCCTCTTCTTTGATTGCTTTTAACTGTGTTTTTAATTTTTATTCTATTTTTCTCTTTAAATTGCTGCTTTATGCTGTTCTTTTAAATGCCTTGTCTTTATGTAAAGCACATTGAGTTGCCTGTGGTATGAAATGTGCTATATAAATAAAGATGCCTTGCCTTGCCTTCCATTGGCTGGAGCAGTGGTATAGACCCCATCGCTTCTGAGAAAAAGCCAAAGACTCATTGATTCAGCAGAACTGGAGTCGAGCTTTCTTTCTAGCTAACATTAGGCTGCTCAAGAATTTTTTGAGTGTGTCAAAACCTAACCACTGACAGACTGACAGCCAAAGTAAAAAGAGTCGGTCTGGACCTAACAAATTAGCGACTGAAAAACAAAATAACAGTCACCTAAAAAACACTCAAGAGTGAAGAAACTGGACATTTACACTCAGGTTAGTGAGGCACTGGTCTACTGTGCAGTCACACCTGCAACAATGCAACCTTCCTGAGGGAGAGTCCTCAGACAAAAACATTTCCTGCTCAGCAAAATGAAGCGCCAGAAGTTTGCAAATAAATAACTGAACGAGCATATGCAAACAAGTACCGTGTACTGCTTAATTTTGAACAGAAATGTGTTTGGAAAGAAAAGGATGCACAGTTACATTCTGTTAAGCATGAGGGTGAATGAATAAATCATTCTTCTTTTGAGCTTGGCTTGTAACAAGTTTACAAGTTTTAGCTGTTGGCTAAAAAAGAGGAAGGCTTTGAAAGAGGAAGGCTTTGAAAGAAGACAGTATTCATAAACACACCCTGTACCTTAACGAGTGGAAGCTAAAGGTCTTTCCATGGCTCTCAATGTATCTTAGTGTAAATCTTATAAAAACATTTGTAGATAAATGTCAAAGACAAATAAAATCAGTTGATGCAATGCAGCCAAAGGATCCCAAACGGTGTCATGTTAAATTAGCAACGAAGACGATACAAAAATCATTAATTATAGATTTCTTTCTTCACACACACTTCCAAAATGGTGGGAAGTGTTTTTCGCTGCCTGAATCAAATTTTTGTATTTTGCATGTTACTTGAGACTAGAAAAAGGAGATATCTAACAGGTAGTATAGATACATGTATATATAGATTATACATAGGGTGGTATTTTTCTACCAATTAGCAGGTAGAAAAGTTTTTAAAGTTAAACCTTACCAACTAGTTCTACAGCTGAAGTGAAGTTTGAGATTGAGGTCACAGTGTATGAGGTGCCACCAGGGACATAAATCAGAATTAACTTCCATATACACATATGAAATTAAACTCTTCCACATACTATACTCAAAACCTTGCACAAACACTAGTGAAAAGCTCTCACATAAACTAGTGAACACATTTACCTCTTATATAACCTACTCAAAAGCTCTCATACACACTACTGAAAAGCTTTCATATATACTAGTGAAAAGCTTTACCTTTCATATATACTAGTAAAAACCTCTCATTTACATATGTCAAACCTCTCATACACATATGTCAAACCTCTCATACACATATGTCAAACCTCTCATACACATATGTCAAACCTCTCATACACATATGTCAAACCTCTCATACACATATGTCAAACCTCTCATATACATATGTCAAACCTCTCATACACATATGTCAAACCTCTCATACACATATGTCAAACCTCTCATACACATATGTCAAACCGCTCATACACTTATGTCAAACCTCTCATACACATATGTCAAACCTCTCATACACATATGTCAAACCTCTCATATACATATGTCAAACCTCTCATACACATATGTCAAACCTCTCATATACATATGTCAAACCTCTCATACACATATGTCAAACCTCTCATACACATATGTCAAACCTCTCATATACATAGGTCAAACCTCTCATACACATATGTCAAATCTCTCATATACATATGTCAAACCTCTCATATACATATGTCAAACCTCTCATACACATATGTCAAACCTCTCATGCACATATGTCAAACCTCTCATATACATATGTCAAACCTCTCATACACATATGTCAAACCTCTCATGCACATATGTCAAACCTCTCATACACATATTTCAAACCTCTCATATACATATGTCAAACCTCTCATATACATATGTCAAATATTTGTGGATTTCAGTTGAAACGGAAAGCATTTCAGTGAAACAGGAAGGTGTTTTGAAGGAGTTATAGTTTTAAACAGAAGTCATTCTGGTTAGTTTCATGCATTTTGTGCAATCTCCTGCCGGTATTTTATGAAATAAAATAAACGACAATTGCTTAGCCACCCGTTTACGGAGCCCGGTGGAGATCAAACAATATCTTTTTCAGGGGGTTTCAAGAAAGCGTTCTCTCACTTTTCAAAGTGTGCCCTCGCTTTATTAAATCGTGCGCTCGTCTAAATAAAGCGTGCGCGCGTATACATAAACCGTGCGCTCGTCTTACTAAAACCGTGCGCTCACTGCCCCTCAGTCGTGCCCACATTATATACCTTGTGAGCACAATAAACAAAAGTGTGCCCACGATCTGTAAGACGTGCCCACGACATTCTGTATGGCAACAATAAATCCAAATTGCTTGAAACGTTCGCACGTTGTATTAATTGTGGCCACGAAATCTGTTACCATTACAGTGTGAGCATCTCACCTTTTTAATCTATTTGGAAGTTGCTTGGAATGGAACAGTAAGTGCATTGTGCTATGGCGAATGTATGCCTAAGCAAGTATTATGGGACGAACAGTGTCCCTTAATGTAATGTATAATTCAAGTGCTTGGTCTGGACTGTTTGTCAACTGTAACCCTCGTTCTTGCATTATGCCTGTGCAAAAATCAAATACATCGATGTCGCATGGTATGGAGTCGAGGAAGGTGCATTTCCTCTTGCAGACGGTCAGATTGGCTTCATCTAGAGGAAAGAGATGATCTTCAGCCCCCCACAGATGCGGAGCCAGGTGCATTATATCCGGTATTCCAGCCGGAACACCTGGGTTTCTGGACGGACGGATGCGATGTGCATTCCATGTGTCTTGGATGCTGTTCAATTCATCCTGGGAAAAAAATTAACGAATGCAAATAAATATTTTAGGATTTTCATTTGGCTACAGCCCTGACTTGGGCGCCTTACAAGGCAGCCTTGAGAACAGGTGAGGGTGTGTGAAGTACTTTGAGTCAACTAGGCTCATGATGATGCCATGACTGGACGCCAAGGTTGAAAGAATATTCTTGTATTCCATACCTAGCCCATGGTAAACCCTGATTAAGTCCATTTCAAAATGGTGAAGAATCATATCCTGCTGGTAAATTTGGCTCATGATGTTATGAGAGTGTGGAATCGTGGCCACGCTTTGCTTACTTGTGCCAATTTTAATTAGGCTATACATTTCTTAAATAACGTTAACACGTTTTGTGAATCATGACCACGCTTTAGTAAATTGTGGTCACGAGGTATATAACTTTGTTACTACAACGAGAGCAAGAAACTACTAAATCGAGCGCACGATTTAGGTAAACGTGCGCACGTTGTATTTCAACGAGAGCACGTTTTGGTTAAATGAGCGCGCACTTTACAAAGTGAAGACACGTTTCAGTAAATTGTGCTCACGAGGGATATAACGTGAGTACGACTGTATTACAGCGAGTACACGACATTAGTAATTCGAGCGCACGATTTAGGTAAACGTGCGCTTGCTATATTTTAAGGAGAGCACGGTTTGGTTAAATGAGAGCGCGCTTTTTAAAACGGGTGCACGCTTTCTCGACACCCCAATATATTTCACCTTAAGACTCACGGGGCTCCGTACCACACAAACAGCGGCATTACTCAGCTTTATTTTGGCTTCAACGGAGACCCTGCAGCTGGCAAAGACATGCTGCGCTGGCAGGACGGAAAAAGAGATGCTAAGCGGATATCCACCGAGTCCGGAGCTGGAGTTGAAGTGATCGGTTGCTGCCCAAGCCTTGTAGCATTTGACAGGGTCCTGATCGTCTCCGTTGAAGCTAAAATATTGTTGAGTAATGCCACTGCTTGTGTGAGGTGTTCAGTGGACTGCTGTCACGCCATCTGCGCTTCGGAAAGGCATGGTCGCGCTATCTACACTTGAAAATCGAGCGCGCGTCTACAGTATTTTAGCTTCAACGGAGACAATCAGGACCCTGTCAAATGCTACAAGGCTTGGGCAGCAACCGATCACTTCAACTCCAGCTCCGGACTCGGTGGATAGCCGTTTAGCATCTCTTTTTCCGTCCTGCCAGCGCAGCATGTCTTTGCCAGCTGCAGGGTCTCCGTTGAAGCCAAAATAAAGCTGAGTAATGCCGCTGTTTGTGTGAGGTATTCAGCGGGTGGCTGAGCAATTGTCGTTTATTTTATTTCATAAAATACCGGCAGGAGATTGCACAAAACGCACGAAGCTAACCAGAATGACTTCTGTTTAAAACTACAACTCCCGGTTTAATAAAACACCTTCCTGTTTCACTGAAATGCCTTCCGTTTCAACTGAAATCCACAAATATTTGACATGTGTGTATGAGAGGTTTGACATATGTGTATGAGAGGTTTGACATATGTGTATGAGAGGTTTGACATATGAGAGGTTTGACATATGTGTATGAGAGGTTTGACATATGTATATGAGAGGTTTGACATATGAGAGGTTTGACATGTATATGAGAGGTTTGACATATGTGTATGAGAGGTTTGACATATGTGTATGAGAGGTTTGACATATGTGTATGAGAGGTTTGACATATGTGTATGAGCGGTTTGACATATGTATATGAGAGGTTTGACATATGTGTATGAGAGGTTTGACATATGTGTATGAGAGGTTTGACATATGTGTATGAGAGGTTTGACATATGTGTATGAAAGGTTTTTACTAGTATATATGAAAGGTAAAGCTTTTCAGTAGTGTGTATGAGAGCTTTTGAGTAGGTTATATAAGAGGTAAATGTGTTTACTAGTTTATGTGAGTGCTTTTCACTAGTGTTTGTGCAAGGTTTTGTGTATAGTATGTGGAAGAGTTTAATTTCATATGTGTATATGGAAGTTAATTCTGATTTATGTCCCTGGTGGCACCTCATACACAGTGAGTTTCACATTTATTTTCCAATCGGGTTCTGCCCAGTTAATGTAAGTGGAGAAAAAGAGAGAGAAAAACCATACAACAGAAAAGCTCTTTGAAGTAGAGAATGGATGAAATCCTCTGAAACTAGAAGTGAAAGATTTAGCCTGCAAAAAGTCCTAAAATCTGTTATTTAATGTCAAGCGGATGTGTGTTTTTTTAAAAACGTATTTTATTTTCAATTCTGCAACCATAAAAGACTTGGAATACAGTAATTCGATAATGCTCGAAACATAAAAAAAACGTCATCTTTAGCTTGATATTTTTGTCATTTACGTGCTTAGTTAGTGACAGTAACAAAACATTTGACCACAGACGCACAAACCTTTGCTTGTCAGTGCAATTCTAAATTTCTCTGGCTATGTCAGATAATAATTCATTTCCCCGTTGCCATGAGCCGTGTTTCCGTTTAAGTTTATCTCTGAAATATCATACATGTTACCATGATAGTTTGAAGCGAATACATTCAGCTGTGTGGTATTTTCTGAGGCTAGAAGTCTTTGCAACATTAATCATGGCTGTAAAAATCAGGGTAGGGGAAACTGAAAACAAAACTTTGAAGAAGGAAACAAACAAAATAAGTCACCTCGAGCATATATAAGAGAAAGATTAACCGGGCATGTTCTTTATATTCTCTCTTCCCGGTGAGCTGATTGTTTATGTAATCAATCATATAAGTTACATATTTCCTACTTCTAAAGTGACACATACTAGTGTGCTCTCTCCACATTGATTTTTCTTGAGAAAACCATCCTCAAGGGCTAAATACCAAAAAACAAGTTTTTGTTCCCCTATAATTTGCATTTTCCATCAACCTTTCTTACATGCAACTTTGAAATGCACATAATAAAACTTTGATAGAAACAGGCCTCTTGCTGCTGCTAGGCACATAATAAATTTTGGAACAGTCAGATGTCTCCAAGAAAGCATTGCATGACGGACAGGAAATCAAACATGTAAAGTACCAAGTACCTTTTGAAAGGTTCTTGTGCACTTGGTGAAATATTGATCTGAAATGTTGCCCATGTGACAGAGCCCCAGATGAGGCCGGATAATGTCTTGGTTGCATATTCTTATGACCTGTTTTTCCTTAATTTTATATTCTATTGATTGTTGCATGTGCAGGTGATACACCCTTATGTACCTTTGGAGTACTTAAGACATTTATTCAATGCCTTTACAAACGAGAATCACGCTTTTATGTACACAAAGGAGTCCACAGAGACAGCAGTGAACACGAAGCCCTTACAGCTGCTTGGCAGTTAAACAAATTCATCACACCAAGCAAGCGAATATGTTTACACACTGTTTCATGAGGCAGAAGCAAATAGATAATTTTTGATGGAAAGCGATAACATAAAGGAAATAGATGTAACCTCTGCTGTACATCTGGCACTGGATCCAGTTTCTGCCTTTTCTGTGTTTAAACTGCTGCTGAATCTCTCTGTCGGAGGAATTTATAATGCAAAAGGCAGAAGTTGACTTAATGGAAGTCTATTTTGTGCTTCTGCCCACAAATAAGAATTAATAACACATTAGCCCGTAGACAGTTCAAACAATGACAGGAAACACAGTGGGAGTCTTAAGTTAGTGCCAGCAATTAGAATTAATGGAGGACCAGCATGCAGTTGACACTTTCAATCAGAATGAACAAAACACTGCATTTGAGGATAGTTAAAGCAACCATTGCAACTTATGGTAGTTTCTTTCTGGAAAAAAAAAATTCAACCGTCTTTAAGCATTTCGATGTTATATTTCACTAGAATGGACTAGTAGGCAGTTTGGACCAAGTGGTTTTTTTAAATTATGTATCTCTGTACAGTTTAACTCCATGGAGACAGGACGAGCTGCAAGGAAGAGTGTGTGAGCACTTCTGTCTCTAGAAAGAAAACTGCAGTAAGTCCAGCGCGCCTGAAGCACCAGTATAAACAGTTATGGCGCTGCGTTGATGTCATAACGTGGGGAGCATCACAGCTGAAGTGTTTTGCAATGCAAAGACGGATCTGCACCAAGCTGGGTGCAGAACAAGAGCGTGCTAAAACAAGTTCAACTTGTGCACAGCTCTCTGTGTTGACACCTCAATGAATCCAAACCTAGGAGACCTGTTGATGCCTGAGGTTGTCTCTCATTTTTGTGAGTCTCAGTGGGACTGTCACCAACAACCTGTCAAATTGCTCCCTATTCATCTTAAAGTAGACCTGGAAGTGCTGAATGTACAGGTACAGCACCTGAACTTGCCTTAACTCTCCATGCTGCTATATGACCCTGAGAATATTACAAATCCCACATCCTATTAGCTGCTGTTAGTCTCCTCCTTCCCCTCTTTCTCATCATCAGTGAAAGTAATGCCAAGGCTTTCCTGTGACAACTTGGCAGACACAGCCTGCATCCAAGTTTGCAGCTGGAGAAACTACCTACTTCCTGGATATCTTTTCATTTGCATTGCAGTTGCCAGAAAGATTTGGACAAAGTGTGCATGTGTGTGCGCCCTTCTCCTCTACGCCGCACCCTACCGCAGGGCAAGTGCAGCTCATACGGCATCCTGTGTGTTAGAGTTAGAATTGATAAACATTGTTAGGGCTTACTAAATTTAATATTCATACATTGCTGTGATGAGAATGTCACATGAACAGCCTCCCAAAACAACAGGCTACACAAACCTTATCTCACCGTCTTTAAGCCCAGATTGTGACATGGCTACGTTTTGGGCATGCCAACAAATGTAGCCATTATACATGTTCTTGTGAGACTGGTCTGGAACGTCTCTGCTGACTGATGTGTTGATTGTACCAAAGCACTCCTGCTTTAACAGAATCCAAGTGAATGGTCACTGATGGCATTTGCGTGGATATGTGAAGGTGTGCGGAGAGAACTCCAGTGCAGACATGTGGAAGTTGGGATGAAATAGACGAAGACTTTAAAAAGCAAATTACTTAACATGGGGCGCTGCTGGTACTGGCAGGAAATCCGAAAGTGCACACATAAATCCAGATATGCCGGCACACAGGATTGGAACATAAATCAGGAAGAGCCTGCGAGGTCTAAGAAGGATCTGCCAGAGAACAGAGAAAATCGGGCAGCATATTTTCTGATGGAAGTCATAATAAGTTATATTATATATATATGTATATGAACAACAGATCTGGTAATCAGCAAATGAGACCTGGTGTTAAACTAGAGCAGGCTGAAAAACAAGCCAACAAAGAGCACCACCAAAACCCATAGACCTGGTCAGGATATTTGGCTTTATGACGGTGATCATTTACAGCAAGAATGCAGGTTAAATAGTTTAAATAATAGTCAGAAATATCTACTTCTGAGTAATTGACAATGGAGGTGAATTGCTGGCTACAATAAAAAGACTTCAGTCGAGTAGAAATGACTTTTTTTGTTTATTGTGGAAAAACTGCATCCTTGGGTATCTCCTCTTCAAGCTCTGTTGCCATCACTGTAAACTGGCTAAACCCAAAAGCACAAACACAAACATGCAAACGAGCGGACGGGGATCTACACACAATCAACAGCTGTGTTTTCTGTTGCCTTGAGATGAGTATTCACTGCAGTGACTGGGACATGGTCCAGTGGAGACTGTTTTCGTGCAAGAGAGAGACCATTCTTCATTTACCATTTAGACTTATTCAGCTACAAGCAAGAGTGGAGCACCATTACAAGTTTGGTAAGTAAGTAGTTCGATATTTTGCATCGAAAGTTGATTATCATTTTATTATTAGATGTGTTTGCCTGCTTGACCCACTCGGTTTTCACAATTGAGATGGAAAAAAATACTCAACAGCCTGCAGGCCCAGACTGCAGAGGTGACTTCATGCAGCTTTCTGATCACAGCCTCAGGGTGAAACCATGCTTCGCCTGAGGCTCAAAGATTCACAGACTCGTTGCACTTTTTAAATTATCAGAAGAGCTGATTTTCTGAGAGTGAGTAATGGTCACTCGTGTCCTCTTTGTCCTTAACATTTTCTTCAATTCTTTTAATCACTGTAATATGTATTTTTGGCTAGTATCTGGCAGCAAATGTTTATGAAAGCCCAAATGCGTGAGCATGACCTTTTAAACACTGAATTACATGCGGGATGCTCATAATGTGGTGAAATTAGGTGCTGGAGCTGTGAAAACAATGACAATGAAAAATCACTCAGAGCTTTGTGGTGATGACAACTCAAACGGGTTTGCTTAGGGCTGAGGTTTAGGCTTCGGAACCATGAATTTACAAGGTGGTACAAGTGTAGTATTTTCAAACTGTTGTTAGCCCGATTCTTTCATTGGAAGCTCAAGAACAAGCCGGAGGAATCTCAAGTTAAATAAAGTGTTTATTGGTAGTCACACGTCAAGCATATCAGCGCTGGGCTCAGTGGAATAGAGCTCCCGCAGGAAATCCGTCAGACTGAGCCTCGATTTCCGGGTATCATTTGTATTTATAGCCTCATTATTTTACATAGGTTGGACTCACACTCAACCGAGTAGGATTGGACATGAGTAGGTTCAACATGCTTCGTCATATTCTCTGGATCAGCCAAACAATGTGTGTGTGTGAATCTTGCACCTGCTTTCCCAGGCTAAGTGTTTTGTCTCACTATGCCTGGATCACTTTAGGTCATCGTGGAAACGTACAGAGACTATTTCATTCATAATGTCTAAGAACAAAGCCAATTTTAACACTGTAGACACTGATTATTTTCCTGAGTGGAACGGTGGTTCCATTTTTGTAATTATCATACAGTATTACTTTAAGGTTCTTGTTTCTTCCTTTTGATTTGATTAAGTTTAGGCAACACTGTCTTAAATGAATTTAAGGAAATGTGCAGCCCAACATTGAATCTGAAAAGCAACAAAATAACTGGATTTTTGCTCTAGGTGAATTAACAGTCAATTTAAATATATGATGTGCCTCCATCACTTACTACAGTCTTATGCAGTCTCATTCAATTATATCTTGTTTTTTTTCTTGTATTTCTGTGAGCAGAGTAAAATGCCAGCATACCTTTTCACATAGGCTACCAAGACGCTGCCTGCAGGAAAACATCAGCATGCCATCCCACTTGTTATACTCCTGGAGTGGTTCCTGTAATATTTATTCACAGGATCCCATGAACACAACTGGGACTCTTATGCTGTTCTCTAAGGGTAACACATGCTAATCCCCGTCAATTCAAGATGAAGAGAAATATTGATATTTTAGGAAAAATGCCAATACTTCTCATTACATATACATCTCTGATCATGGATCTGAAAGATCCATCCCAGATCTCACACCATCATCAAAGGTAACCATTAACCATCTATGCGTCAACATTTAGATGTAAAATGGATCCTCTGGCTCAGCATTGGAGGCAGAATCAGACACAGAGTCAAGTGGAAATAAGGAGGCCAAAATAAACATATTTCAGAAATACTGGTTTGCCAAGTTTCTGTAGTTTAGGTAAAATAAAATAGCCAATGTGATGCACTACATACAGTATATAGAAAAGTAATCCCACAAACATTGCTCTTGTTATTAAATGTATTATTGTGGTGCTAGTAACACCATAGAAAACCTAAATTTTGTTCCGTTGCACAAAAAAGAAAAAAATAGTTGCACCGATGCAACCAACACAAAAAGTTAGTCTGGAGCTGTGCTTGATGGGAAGCATAAAAGTATTTGCCAGCTTGAGGTTGGCATATTTCTTTTTGAGAAATTCCTCTGGTACAAATGTTCTTGAAACTATTAGATTTGATAGAGTCCTTAAAAAGCTTTGGATTGGTACATAAAAGTAATTTATGTACCAAAAGTAAACAAAATGTTTAGCCTGAACTTTACCTCAGTTGGTGATTTTATTACTTCTGCATCATAATCAGTCCCCGCAGTGAAAAATCATCCAAATTTCACCATAAAAATTGTAAATCTCTCTGTCTCCTTTCTTAAATACTGCATTTTAATTGATGTGTTGAGTTGAATAGCAACGGCATCTGAGATAATACCCATCATAGATTCTTGTGTGGCTACATCTGTGCTTGAATAAAAGATCCATGAACATTCCTCTGCTGTGATCATTATTTGAAGCCTTAAAAATAGTCCCTGCTGTCCAGTATTCAGTGTTACAGCAGCACAAAGAAAATAATGAAAAAGAGAGATCAAGCCATACCACTGAGTGGGTGTAGTACTTTCTAAACCCGTAGACAAAAGAAATGCATATTCTGTGGATTGCAGGGAGCAGCTGTCAGCATCTCTTTTCTCTTCTCCTATCATGGTCTTCAGTTCCAGACGACTCGGTTTTAATCCCTCATTTGTTTCGAAATGGGGTGGCAGTGGTGGTGTGACAGGAGCAGGAACGCATGATCCTACACGGAAAATACTGATGAAAAGACACATGTAAGCATACCTGGCTTTCAGCGTGACACCAAATGCAACGCCTTCACACCAACTATGTTCATCCTACTAATAGAATGTTCTCCTGTATGTGTCAGCGAGCAGTGAGGGCTCTGCTCTCGTTTGTGCATTACCTGAGGTGATGTGTCTGAAAATTCTACTTCTGTTTGGCGGAGCACTTTATTACATCTCCGGTGTAATATCAGTGGTTTTCATCTTCACCATTTACTGCTTTATTCACTGCCCACGTCGGTTTCTTACGTTACTTGAACTTTTCTTGTCAGGTGTGAATTTCGTAAACTGTTGAAAGCAAGAGTTGAGAATAAGTTCATTTTAGTAAATTCAGGATGTTCAGTTCAGCTACTGTCCATTTTGCTTTAATAAGGCCTTTTCACACTCATGGTTTTGACACCCCCCCTCCCGTAGGAGAGGCACAAGTGTAATTAATCACATCAACAGAGATGGGCTTCAATTTAGCTGTCCCAGTTCCAGGATCCTGGTATTATTCAAGTCGATTTACTGACATGCTTTTCTGGGTCACATGACGGGGGACAAGACAAAAATGTGCGCACTGATAATGGAAAAAAACTAAACTTTTTCAGATATAACGTTGTAAATGTCATCTTTTGTAAGTCTATTAATTTGTCCAGCATATATAACTTTTACCCACCTATAAATCTCAAGATGGTGGACAATGCAGCTGGAAATGAGTTAAAATAGCCTGTTACAACTTTAACATATTCTGCCGCTTATTCAGAGAACCAGGCACCACAAACCAATGCGGAAGGTAGTGCCTTCCATATCATTATCTGACGTGTTGAAAGATTGTGATAAAGCACTGTATTTGAACCCTGACAACCAAATTTTCCATAACCAACCTATCGAATAGATTTTTTTTTGCCCGAACCTTACCAGGGATTTGACAGAACATGAATAATTGACACCTTGGGAATGAGAGGAGTTCATAGCCATGTGCCGCTTGGTGCAGTGTCAGACTTTTAAAGCGAAATTTTTAGATGTGAAAATTTTTTTACCTGAAGCCTTTCAAAATAAAAAAATATTCCTTTTAAAGATACTTTTGTGTCACTACTTGGAAAGTCCCCTGGTCCTTTAGGGGACTTACTACAAAAAAGAATGACTTTTTTACATTGACTCAAGCGGTCATTGGGCGACAGGCGGATTACACCCTGGACAGGTCGCCAGTCCATTACAGGGCCACACAGAGACAAACGAGACAAACAACCAGACACACGCTCACACACGCTCACACATGCTAAATAATCCTGTAGTATTCAGATGCAGCATGTGAAATCTTGCATGCAGAAACAAAGATTATGGATGTTGTCTGAAAGGTTGGAGCTTTGGCACCACCACTATAAAAGGTTTCTAGGATGATCATAGTCCATGTGTTGGCATTACTTAGGTTGCTAACAAAGACACAAGACGTGTATTTTAATGTAGGTTAGATTTCATATAAGTTTCTTGATCTCAGTTAGGCAAGTTGTGATTTGCTATGATGTGAAATACAGACCAAAAGCAAACAGCAAGAGCTGTGAAATAAAAAATGTCAAGTATTGACTTTTAGCACTTGGGTAAGGAGCCGTAAAATCAACCTGGAAGTACTTTTCATTCTTCATAGAATATGCACATTGTAACACCAAGAAGAGTACAGTTATAACTTTTTAAAAAGAGATGGTAGACAAACCCCAAGAGCAGAGTTATTTTAACACTGAACTGGAGTACATCCCAGGGTCTCACACGTGCACTCAAACTGAGCTGATTTCAATTTCCTAAAGGTCAGGATGTGCTGTGTAGCAGCAACAATCATGCATTTTTTTTTTCAGCAGTGAAGAGTTGGCTAATTAGGTGTGCAGAATCTACTACTTCACAGTGTTGACTCATTTACCCTCCTCCCCAGAATCTGCCCTGAAAGAGGATCGCCCATAAATAGATTTACAATGTGATCAGGGTTTGCAGATGATAAAAAAAAGCTCAGAGGAATAATGCTGATTTTCTTCATCTATTAGACAAACTTTTAAATTTTTCTACACAACCTTTTTAGAATGCTATGTTTACATATTCATAGAAATATCTCTATGGTATTTGACAGCTCGCACAAAAAAAAAACGGTTTAGAAGTCCATTAAAATAAGTAGCTGTGTCCAAACTTTTTGAGTGGTACTGCAGGCATGAGGCCACTCAACCATCATTACTCATCTAAAGACAGCCGAAGACCATTATTATATTTAGAATTACACATTTGTGTCGTTTGCTTAAAGTTACCACATGCAACCCCCTATGGTTAGCCTCCTTAAGCTTAATGAGCTGCTGCAGTCTTGTTGATACTTTGAGTCTTGGAGATTGGTTGATGTGAGCCTTAAAAATAGCAGTAAAGAGTTGCAACTCCTGTGAAGATGTTCCCCAGGTGCCTTTCTAAATAAGACGCTGTCGTGCTTGGGGGGAGCATCTCACTCCTGTATGGCAGCTAATGATGAATGCTTCTTGTAGCTCCAAGTTAACTAAGTTCACATTGAAACACTCCCTGGAGCGTTGCCATCAATCAAAGGCTCTCCCAGGAGCTGTCAAGTGATTTTTGTCAGCCTTCTCCTGCTACTGTGTGTGGCTGTGCCACAACAATATCCGGCCCACCTCATTTGCCCGCATTCCAAAAGCAACACAGGCTGTTTCTTATTTCCTGTCTGACACCACTGGGCAGTATATTCAACACGTTCGTCCCTCTCCAGCCTCCCTTTAACCAACGACTTATTCATCACAGACTCACCAAGGAAGCTGCTTAGTTGACAGACACCTGATATCATAAAGAGAGGTAGCCTGGGCAGATGGACAGACATGCAGACAGGGGTGTATGACTGGGCTCAGAGGTGGGGGACATTGTCAATGTGAATTCAGTTTTGCAGAGAGTCAAAGCAGATTTGCAGATGACAAAGTTGGCTAAAACACTGCAAGTGAATTAGATGGCAGGAGAAAAAAGGAGGGAGGAATTTTCACTTTCATTAGCCAGCCTGTCCCTTTGGGCATGAACACATAAAGCTCAGTGCATGAATTTCCCCCTCCGCCTCCCTCTTACACATCCAAATACACCGCACACACTCTCCTCTACCCTCCTTCCCTGGTCTCTCTCCCTTCTTTCACTTCTCTTGCATTCCACGTCCCTCATCTTCCTCTCCATCCTCTCCTCTCTCCCTGGTTCACTTTCCCCGTCCTCCTCTCTCTCTCCTCTGTTCCTCAGCGCGCATCATCGCAGCCCTCACCTCCATCCCTCTCCGATGTTAAGCCAATCACCGCTGAGGGGAGGCGTGGTTTCACAGCAGTGGGGAGAACGCAGAGCTTGTTGAGGAGAGGACAGAGGAGAGCGCCGGCGAAAAGAGACGTTTCCCTGAGCTTTTTGGAGAAGCAACGTCAGGCTTGACACTGAGTGATGATCGTGGCGCAGAGAGGTTCGGAATAAAAACGCGGAATAAAACACACACAAACAAACAGACACAGATAGAGAGGGGGAGAAGGGTTCGGTTAACAGATACCTGCGCGACTCCGGTCCGGACGCAGGTGCGCTGCATCTCCCCTCAATGGAGTTGTTTAGGCTAAGAGGGAAGTGAGAGAAGAGGATATCCTCTTGGGAATATGTCACAATGTGCTTTTTATTCTGTCTGAAATCAAATTAATTCATCTCTTGCACCACAGTAACATTTGAACTCTGCGTTTGAGCTCAGAAGCTTAAATCGGAGCTTTGCAAATTCTTGGACTGCTCTCTCAGACTGTATCAGAGCGAGGATTTTCGCTGGACATCATCTCTAATCAGAAAAGGAGAATTCCTCTGAACTCCCAACTTGTGTGTTGCGACGCTGCTCCTTAGACTGCCCTATCTTTGCTTTTTATGCGACAATGAAGAGGACAATGCCCGGATTAATGCAGCTGCAGTTCAGTCTGCCCAAGAGAAGCGGGGAAGAGTGAGGGAAGTAGAGAGGAGAAGGAAGAAAGTCGGTGGCGTTTGGCTGCCGTCCACTACTTCGTTGGCGCATTTGCTGCTCGCGCTCCCCCGGTCTCCTTTTACTGGATACATCGACGAACACCAAGAGACGCACGGGGAGGACTGCGTTCACACCCTGGGGTGAGTTTGAGTGTGTCCAGTACTCGGGAAAAAAAAAAAAAAAAAAAGAGTTTCGAGTGGGATAAGGGGTGTAAGAGTACCGCTGCGCGTTTTCGGGCCACGCGCGTTTTTACGCGTAGAGCACTGTTGGGTTGATAAGTACAAGAAAATGCAGGCTCAGGATGGTCAGTGACGCATGATCTATCAGAGACGCTGTGAGATTGGGTGGATCATAAGGGAGACTCACTCAGAACGGATTTGCTTGCCCTCTGTTTTTAGGGGGGAAATATTGTGGAAAGAGAATGCACGTTAAATTAATACCAGATATCGCACGTGGTTGTTTTCTTTTCTTTTTTCTTTTAAAACCACACCTTTTATAATAAAAGTGCATTTTAAGTGTGTTCATGTGGATACAGAAAAATGTGCACATTTTAAAACCGTGCGCTTTACAGTACTGGATTCCCACATTCCGGAAGCTTGTTTGCTAAATTCTTGTGTATTTTTGTTACTTCACAACCAGGTAAATGTCTGTGTGTAGACAACAATGCCGTCCCATCATTTCATTTTTCCTCATACAAAGAAGCCAGACTTGTCCTTCAACCTCTGCTATGCCTCTTCTCACCACCGTATGCGGGCTCCTGTTGTCTGCCCGAACCGATTAATGCTTTCCTGCCCGCCTCTACCTGAATGTCTCTCTCTGCCTCTCTGTGTGTTTGTGTGTGTATGTGATGTTGTTGCTCCATCAGTCAACCTGAATGCCTGCCACGCATTGCACAATTTCTCACAAATTCTTTGAACCATGTAAGCACAGCATTTACCCGTCAGCTACTTTGTCGAGTCTGCTGCATGTGCTTGCAAGAAATCCTCAGAGAAAAGGGGGTGCTGCCTCAGATTTACACTGAACACACTGTCAGTGACTCAGACCTCTTTCCCTCCAAACTAGGACTTGTTAAACACATCAGAGGGGAGGGGTGAGACCCAACTCGGCAAGTGGGAAACTAAAAAAAATAGAAAAAAAAAGGATCTGTGTTCTTAATCTGTAAACACCTAACAATCAAACCAGCACACCTGAGCCTACACACCCAAACACCTCACATTCAACTGGAGGGGTTGGTTTTCCATCTTCATTGTAGACATTGACATCTTTTGTGATATAATATGGCTAAGAGGATGTAAATGAAAGGCTAAGTGCATGACACACAAGGCTCTAATAGCACGCTCGTTAATGACAGCTAAAGTGTGCATCTGTGCTGACATCAGGGTGGAATAGAAAAGGAGTATAGACAGCTCCAGCCAGAGATGAGCACAGAGGAAATTTGCATTAGAAAATGTACACCAGTGGGAGTGAGATTTTGAGAAAGCCAAGAGTTGTCTCTCATAGGATTCCATATTTAAGAATTCCCAGCATAGCACTGTACAGTATGGTGGGCTTGCAGAGCTGGACATGATGGCTAAAGGAGTAACACTAAATCAAAGTGACTGGTGTAAAATGTAGACTTTGCTGGTGAGGAGGAGATGCTCTGACTGTTTACCCCTCTCTTATTTCTTTCTATACTGCCAGGAAAACTGAAAATGGATGTAGCGATTTAAAGATATGTGCAAACATAAATTAAATACTGTGTATGAGGCAAAAACGGAGTGTGTACTATGCTAACAAGCTTGAAAGTCAACACTCGGTATGATCACCTTTATTCAACACGGCCTGAACCTTCTTAGAAAAGAAGATTTAATTTCTTTAAGTAGTCTTCAGGAATAGTTCTCCAGGCTTCTTGAAGGACATTCCAGAGCTCTTTTTTGAATGTTGACTGCCTTTTGTTCTGTTCTCTGTCAAGATGATCCCACACTGCTTTCGTAATGTTGAGGTCTTGGTTCTGGGCAGGCATAAGTGGCACCTGGTGCCACTGATTTTCAGTCCATTCCTTGTGTCATTTGGCATACCATAGCCTTTAATCCCTGTTTCCCTTCCTTAGGAATGGATTCTTTACAGCCACCCTTCCATGAAGACCATTTCTGATGAGGCTTCAGTCAACAGTAAACTGTTACGTCTTTAGAATTCTTTGTATATATCACTTAAGAAATGTGACCTAATTGTTTGTTTTGGGGAAAATGCTGGTTGTATCAAAGTACTGTAAGATATTATTTAAGATGGCTTCTTTGCAATATTTTCTATTATCTTTAGACACAGCACTGGTTCATTCTTTGAATTAGGAGTCTTTTTTGTGCTTGAATGATTTACAAATTGGGATTACGTGGCTTAACAAACAAAAACTCATTCCTCTTAAATGGCCATGTACAAGGACTGGACAAAAAAAGAGTGAAAAAGGAGCCAATGTCCAGAAAAAAACTGAAAGACCTTCAGAGAACCTGAATAACTATTGCTCAAGACCACTTTAAAATCTTACAAGAAAACAAAATATAAAAAAACTAGGAGTAGTTCAAGATATCTGCACAGTATTTACCCTTTGTAATAAAGTGTTTCTAATGTGTATTGCATTAAACCAAACTACGCACACAGAAGGTATATAAATAAAATAGTAACGCAGCACGGCGACACTGCAGTAACTACTTCTTAAGGGTTGGCATTAAACCTTTCCTTTTTTTCTAGTTCATCAGTAAAACAGCTGAATCACATTGCCTCACTGTAATTTTACAGTAAGTTAACGCTGCTCTGATTATGCTAAAATAATGGAGGAAAAAACAAAGTACCTGCCTTTTTTTGCACCTTTGGAGTACTATTCAAATGTCTGGACACACCTTCTCGTTCAGAATGAATGGGTATGTTTGTCCAGATTTTTTGGTGGTACTGGACATGTTCATTTAAATAACCAACACGGGGTGAATTGTGTATTATTCCAGTGAAAGTGATACTGAAATACATGAGTGCCACAATGTTTTGAAGTTCAGTTCAGTTCAGTTTTATTCATATAGTTTCATTCACACAATGCCAGGTTTGGTCTTTTTATGGGCTATTTTGACTGTGACAAAAGAGTATAATGCTTTTGAAAAGAAGCCCCAGCCTCCTGCAGACCATACAGACTAGAGAATAACGGCAAATGGAGAATTATAACCCCAGAATAGAAGATCAGCAGCAACCGGCATACTACTATGGTGCTATATGTTAGCAAATAAAACTCATCTATGTAAATAATCAGTAAAAGCTGCAGGGAGGAAAAGTAGATGATGAGACTCTTTTATATGCATGAAATAAGAAATACCAATCCCTTTTAGGATCAAATAAATGTACAGTTTCACACGGAGTACTTCGTACTTCTCATTTTTGTCCTCTTTTCTCGATACAAATGCATCTCAGAGCACTGATATGATATCCAGCATCTTTATTGAATCACTGTCTGAGGCCAAGCATTAGGCTACACATTACACCGTGTTATATGTGTAGAAGGGAACTTAGCTGTTTTCTAATTCAGTTTTGTTGCTGTTTGTTTCTTTGGTCGAAGATTATAAATCCACCGTAGGTGGAATGAAACCTATGATTCACCAGTTACTGTTCTGCATTCTCTCGGCACAGTAACATTTGGCTAGTGCAATCAAATGAGAGCTAAATCAAACCACCTCTCATTTTACTCTATACCCCGTGGAATCCATTTAAAAGCCTTTGACGCTCCCCAGTCTGCCTATTTAGAACTGATGTGGGCGTGCAAAAGTACATTCCTCTGCACTGAAATGACTTTATATGTTTGTAATGCATAGCGGAACTATATGGGCCTCTAAAGACCCGTTTTCAGCAGCACCAGATTGCACCTCTTGAAGATGCTAGTTTGGCATTACGTTTTTTTCTCTGGACAGTTTGCTCTGTTCATTCTGTGTTACAAAGTCACACTGGATGCACATTTAGTGGGAGAAAAACTGGTCTTGCTTTAGAGGAGTCTTCCACATCAAGAAAAATCCTTATTTCTTCCCATAGTTCTCTCTTTCCCTAACATCCATGCTGATATAATTAGGGGGTACTCTATATGAACTTTGTTCTATTAAATGAGCTAAAATTTGGAGCTGGCTCTCTACTGTTGCTCTCATTGTACGTCAGTTCGCAGTACTGTGAATCGTCTAAATGTGAGTAAATAAATGTAAATGTACTGTATTCAGCTTGTACGTTCTTCAATGGTTGATTTGGGGATACGGTGAAGCTCTGTCATTCAAATTCCAAGGGCACGGGGATATATTGAAAATACCCCTATTCAATGGCTTGTACATTATGGTGTGCTCTCAGAGTGGCCAGCAGCCTCCTCTCTAAGCATTGTTAGCTGTCTTTTTAAACATAAGTGGTACATAGGGTTGTGAGTCCGTCTGTGAACAAATGGAAATATTACAAATGTAACAAATTAGCTCTTTCTGAGACTGTAGACTGGGGTTTATGTTCCATCTGGTGCAATGATTGTTTATTATTTAAATATTATTGCTATTATAATGACCATTATCACATGACTTACTGTTCGTTTCAGCTGCTGTTGTCTCACAATTATGTGTGACATTGTGGACCAGCGTATCCAAGACAGTTTTTGCAATGAGACTGAATTTGTTTAGCAGGAACAAAGGTTGTAAAAGTCATGAAGGTTATACTTTCACAGAAGTGTAGGGTTTAGATCCCCTCTTCTGTATGTACAACCTTTACTTCAAAGCAATCCATTTGTAAACTTTAAAGGAAACCAATCTACAGTTATTGACTTGCTCACATGATGTCATGTGCGTTATACTGTGATGTGATGGTGAAAAATCTTTAAGCAATGTTATCAAGCTGCACAGAGAGGTGCTCTTGAGTAATGTGGAGCTTCTGTAATTGATTATTGACTGATGGAGGTACAGTACCTTTGTATCTCTGTACTCCGATACAGTTTGTTGGGGGACATTGATGACAGAAGTGATGCAAGTCCAAAGTCTTGGGAGATGCACACTAAAATGGTGGGTTTTATCTTCTCTTTGATGTGCCTGGAGTGAAACTGCTGCAGGTTGACCCCAGCTCTGAATTTGTGGACTCACCTTCTCTGTCAAGCCAGCAATTGTGGTTCCCTACTAAACATGAATAAAAAGCTAAATCTGATATCATAAAACAACAGCCTTGAACATAAGCACTACAACCTTTTAAACCTCTGCAGATGTAGTAGGAGGGGTTATGGACAAGCAGTCTGAGTGTCCACTGTGAATGCTCAATTGTTCCATATGTACATTAATCCAGAGCCAGTCTCCAACATGAAAAGCTTTGCTGACATTTAAATCTACACAGGGGGTAGGGAAAGTCAGGGGGCATTTGTGTGTCATGTGTTATGCATGTGGGTGGGGTGTGTTTAATACCCTTTTTACCACTGCGTGGAAAAAAAGAAACTTCCTTTTTTATTTATTCCACCAAGGATTTTTTTTTCCTTTTAAGCAGCTTTCTAATATTCTTATGGACTTAGCTGTTGAGTAGTGTAGAAAAATGTTTCTTACCAATGAGGTTTCTTTTGAATATCAGTTGAGGGATTGAGCCATCCCCATAAGACTCCAAGAAATTGTTTTGCAGACATGTGTTTCAGAAAAATGGTGGTTATTTTCTAATCATAGCCATCAATGAACTAAATTTCTAAACTCTGAGAAGCAAAAGAAAAAATGCCTTCAGGACTCTTCCTGTTGCTCTGTCTTTCCCAGCTTTCTTTGCTGCTTTTCACACTTGACGGGATAAACATCCGATTTAATTTAACACATTTTTCATACATACTTAGCTGAAGCATGGGAGATATGATGTAATACACGATGTGTTCTACTTTAAGAGATTTTTCTAGGTCAATATGGGGTATGCCGCAGATCTGTAGGCTGGATTAATATATATTTAAAGGCTCTTTTTAATCATTGTATCAATACTTTGAATCCTTAGATCTTTTTAGGACAGCTACAAGTGTTTTCCCCATGGAATTTTCTCAAGATATGGTGCGAGAGTGTATTTTATACACATATATATACACACTCTATATTTAAACAATGAAATTCAGGTATTCCAATCACTTCTATGGCCACAGGTGTATAAATTCAAGCCTCTCGGCATGCAGACTGCTTCTACAAACATTTGTGAAAGAATGGGTCGCTCTCAGGAGCTCGGTGAATTCCAGCGTGGTACCGTGATAAGATGCCACCTGTGCAACAAGTCCAGTTGGGAAATTTCCTCGCTTCTAAATATTCCACAGTCAACTGTCAGTGGTATTATAACAAAGTGGAAGCGATTGGGAGCGACAGCAACTCAGCCACTAAGTGACAGGCCACGTAAAATGACAGTCAGCGGGGTCAGCGGATGCTGAGGCTCATAGTGTGCAGAGGTCGCTAACTTTCTGCAGAGTCAATCGCTACAGACCTCCAAATTTCATGTGGCCTTCAGATTAGCTCAAGAACAGTGCGCAGAGAGCTTCATGGAATGGGTTTTCATGGCCGAGCAGCTGCATCCAAGCCATACATCACCAAGCGCAATGCAAAGTGTCGGATGCAGTGGTGTAAAGCACGCCGCCACAGGACTCTAGAACAGTGGAGACGCCTTCTCTGGAGTGAAGAATCACGCTTCTCCATCTGGCAGTCTGATGGAGGAGTAGGGGTTTGGCAGTTGCCAGGACAACGGTACTTGTCTGACTGCATTGTACTAAGTGTAAAGTTTGGTGGAGGAGGGTTTATGGTGTGGGGTTGTCTTTCAGGAGCTGGACTTGAACTAAGACTTGGCCCCTTAGTTCCAGTGAAAGGAAGTCTTTTTGGACAATTTGATGCTGCCAACTTTGTGGAAACATTTATGGGATGGCCCCTTCCTGTTTCAACATGACTACGCACCAGTGCACAAAGCAAGGTCCATAAAGACATGGATGAGCGAGTTTGGTGTGGAAGAACTTGACTGGTCTGCACAGAGTCCTGACTTCAACCCGATACAACACCTTTGGGATGAATTAGGGGGGAAACTGTGAGCCAGGCCTTCTCGTCCAACATCAGTGTCTGACCTGACAAATCCGCTTCTGGAAGAATGGTGAAAAATTGCCATAAACACACTCCTAAACCTTGTGGAAAGCTTGCCCAGACGAGTTGAAGCTGTTATAGCAGCAAAGGGTGGGGCAACGTCATATTAAACCCTATGGATTAAGAATGGGATGCCACTTAAATTCATATGCCTGTAAAGGCAGATGAGCAAAAAACTTTTGGCAATATGGTGTATCGTGTGTTTTTGGACTGAGGAGAGGAAGCCGGAGTACTCGGAGAGAACCCCTACATGCTCTGGGAGAACATGCAAACTCCACACACAAAGACCCCAGCTGCAAACCAGAAATGAGAAGGGATGGATGGGATGCCACATAAATTCATATGCGTGTAAAGGGAGATGAGCAAATACTTTTGGAAATATAGTGTATCTATATATATATATCTATAGTTATATTCAAATGTATCAATAAATTATGCCTTTTTTCAAGTTTGCACAGTTTGCTGATGTTTTCATTAAATGTCTTTGGCATGATTCCAGAGAGACAGCACAGCAATTCCTTTTTTCACCTTAAATTAACACCCTTTTCGCAGAGTGGCCAGTTTTAAGGCGTTTTTGAGATTTATAGTACTTTACAAGTCTTTATGCACATTATTATCATATGGCAGGGCATGCAGTTCAAAGCCTTCAAGTTCACATAGCACACACGACAACCTGAGCTCACAGTACTGCACACCAATCTGATCTTACAGACACTTGACTGGCAGTTCTGAGCTTGAAAACAGGGGTAGACATTGCTTCTAAGTATCATAACTAATAAGCCACTGCTGCCACTTGTTTTTTCTGCGGCAAAAAAACATTCATAATATCCATCAAGGCATGAACTTGATAAGGATTTGCCTTGGAGTGTCAGACTCTAAGACTTTGGTAATCAATCCTTGAAGACCTTGAAGTTCATACTTAATTCCTCCAAATATCACAGTCTGTTGTTCCTCACCACAGCTCAGTGAGAGATTCTAACAAACCGTGATGTTTCACACACACTTTGTCTCACTTGTCAGCTTAGATTGATTTGGCCCTTGTTGAAGTCGCTGAGGTCTTTATAATTGCCCGTTTCCTTTCCATCCAACATGGAGATTAGTGACGGCTTCAGATCTTGATATTCACCATTTCTACAAGATAATCAATTTATTAACCTAATCTCATCAGCGTAAACTGTCCAGACAAAAAAAAAAACAAAAAAAACTTTTCCTCATTGTCTCCTTGTGATGCCATTTTTTTTGTGAGATTGCTCTCTCTTACATTGGACTGAAATGAATGGGCCAACTTGTTAGCTCTTCATCACGGTCTTTTAGCCCACCATTCATTAAAATCAGGTATTTTGCTGCAGAGAAAGATGCAAACCGTGTAGGACAAGGGCCCCTGAGAACCAGGATTGGGTCAATAAAGAAAAGGGGAAAAAAGTACATTGTTTTCTTTGAGTCTGAAGATTTTTGCAGAACAGACATGCTGCCAATCTGACTTCCCCCATTTCTATGTTTCCATCTGTTAGTGTTAGAAACTTTTAAAATGGCCACATATTTACTATTAAATGTAGTACATTGTTACCATGAATTCATGCATAAGTGATGTTGAGTGAAAAACTTGTTACCCAGGTACCTGTAAGGTGCTAGAGAAAGGGACATTATGGAACACCAAACCCTCTTAGCTCAAAAGCCGTTCATTTTTTATGAGTTATTCTGCACTGTAACATCCGATGGCTGCAAGACAATCCTTCTCCCTCACCTTCCGCTCATCCACTTTCCCATTTGCCTCTCCTCTACTTCCCGATAATGATTAGGAAAGACGTTTAGTGGCGAGAAATACAATGATTATATGTTGCAGCATTGATCTGCGTATTGAGCTATATCATTTGGATTCATTGGCTCTGACATCCAAACTCCCCACATTGATTTTTACTGTTGCTGTTAAAGGAGATTTAACCCCCACCCTCCACCATCGCCACCCGCTCCTTCTTCTACACTCGCATTCTGCTGTTGGCCAAACAGGTTTTGCAGCAGAAATGTACCATTTGTGCTTTCTTGACCCACTTTATCAGAATTTATGTAGTCAGTGCTTGCACAGGCATTCACATAGTTTTGATAATACAAAGAGAAATAAGAAGCGAGAGCTAAAGGAAGTCAGGGAGTATGGTAAAATCCACATCACTTTATAGTCATGCTACTTAACTGCATGCATTCAGAGCAGGAGAATTTGAAAACCATGCAAAGGAAAAAAATAAATCAAATCAAATCAGTGAGATACTCCTTTGCCACTGGAATACATATTACAACTAACAGCTGGGTGTGAGTATTGAAAGCCTCTCACACAGCTGCATTGGGCTAATGTATGATAGCTGGGAAGATGCAATTTTCTAGCTTGTTTTGACATGTAGCACTTGCTGGATGTATGTGTCACTGTGTGTGAGAGCAGAAGTTTTCAAGTGTGGACAAAAATATTGGTAACAGCAAAGGATAAGAAATAAGATACTGTCCTTGGCTTTAGGTTGCCACAAAGCAAGAGGAAGTCCAAATACACACATTTTGTGTAAAGATCCTTAAAGACTGAATTAAATAACAATAAATCAAATGACTAACATGGTCTGGAAAATAAATTGAGGAATTTTTAGACAATCAGAACCAAACATAACAACTTTTTGGAGTTTGATTTTCTCCCCACCAGCAACGTGCTGAAAATACCTCTTGACTCAACATATTAAGCATCAAATAGCAACAGCTGGCGACAATGCTGGAACTTTCACTGTTGAGATGAAAAAGCAAAAGCAAGGGTGGATAATGATCATACCTTCTTGACCCAACCGAAACCAACATTTTTTTTCTTTGGTATGTGGCCAGGCAAATAAATGATTGAAATTATCCCGTTAACAGTACTTTTTCAGTTCTGTGGTTCTGTCAGCTTTTCACAGAGTTCCTCTGCTCTAGTATGGAATGATAGGAGTGCCATGATAAAGAATAAATCTGTAAAAGACTGAGAAAATGAATGAGGAAATATAAAGAACCAATAAAAGAATGAAATTGGACATAAGAAAAAGTGGAAAGATAAAGGGAAATAATACAAAAAATACACAATTATAATACATTTTTATCTAATATGATACATTTGAATTTTTCATTCTTTCTATTTTCCACAGAGCTTTAACTTTTTTGTCTTTCTTTTTTTCACTGTTATTTTTAAGCTTTTGCTTTGACAATTTCTGAATTGCCTTTTCTGTTTCTTAGTTGTCTTTTTTATTGTTTTTGCTTTTGTTCGTTCTGTACAGTTTTGGGGAATTGCAAAAACAATTGTAAAACTAAACAATAGCAAAAGCAATAAAAATATGTGAAAAAAGGAAAAGTGAAAGTTTATGGAAACATTTATTAAAATACTATAATGTGAGCTGTATGAAATATAAATGTTCTTCTTAATCAACGTCCATTTAATGTGTTACATAATACAGTACATTTTCACACGCCAGATGTAATGTCATATTCTATTCAATTCAATTGTATTTGTGTAGCGTCAAATCACAACAAATGTCCTCTCAAGGCAATTCAAAGACACAAACCAATGTTCAAGCCAATTAGAATCCAATTAAATGTAATACAATCGTGATTCAATCAATTCATTGAATTCCAAATTTGTCTAATGCATACATACAAAGCCAATCAAAAAATGTGGCTATCTAAGAAAACCAACAGATTGCACCAAAACTTCTCTTCGATCCAATCTCCCGTCCTGAGCGTGCACAAGGCAACTGTTAAAAGGAAAAACTCCCTTTTAACAGGAAGAAACCTCTGGCAAAAGCAGACTCAGGAAGGGCGGCCATCTGCCTCGACCAGCTGGGGTTTGAGAGGACAGGAAAGAGGGGACAACAAGCACCATAACACCAGGCCAGGGACACCTGCTGAGAAAGAGAAACACAAGTTAATGACAACAATATTGTTATATGTAGATAGAGGAAAAAAAGAAAACAGAGTGAGGAAAGGTGTATCATGGGAGGTCCCCCAACAATATAGGCTTTTAACAGCATAACTCTGGGATGTTTCAGGGTCACCTAAGCCACCCCTAACCATAAGCTTTGTCAAAATGGAAAGTTTTAAGCATAAGCTTAAAGGTAGAGAGGGTGTCTGCTTCCCTGCCACTGGCAAATGGTTCCACAAGAGAGGGGCCTGTTAACTGACGCCTCTGCCTCCCATTCTACATTGTCATATTTTATGCCGCATTTTATGCATTTCATTTTAGGTTGGTTTCATTTCATTTTGAAATACTCATGGCTTCCATTATGTGTGCAGCCAGGGTGGGTTTGTGCAGAATACAGCAGAGGTTTTGTGTTCACCATAATCCCTGTTGAAAATTGAATACCGGCAATAGTTCATCTGTCTTTCTTTTGTTGTCATGGTGAAATGTGATACTTGACTCGCTGAAACTCCTCCTAATGAAGGGAAGGAAACGACTTCCAAATTACCATGCCTCTAATAATGCTAATTTATGCGGTGAAGAGGCATTTTTCTTCCTTTATTGGTTTGGTTTGAACTGCTTAGTTAAAGTGGTTAAAACTCCAAATTTCTCTGGCTCAGTTTGCCTGATTGCACATTTAATTCATGGGAAGGCATTCCAAAATGTCATCTATCAAACCCCTCACCATCTTGCGTTTTGGGCTGACTAAGCCAACGTGGTCTTTGAACTTACTCATGCGTGAGGTTTTAGGAAAGCACTTACATGAATATACCTTTGTTTTTACCAGCCTGAAGGCGATCGAATGTATTTTCCTTCAACATCAGGATGACTTTTGTTAGATTTAGTATGTATGTATGTCTGTGTGTGTGTATGTGTGTTCATGTGCTCTTGCTATCTGTAAGGTGTGGAATAGATAAGAAGGCTTTTGATCTGAATCAATATCTATAAATAATAAAGCAGTTTAGGGTAAAAATACGGGCTGATACTTGAGATGAGAAGAGTTGAAAAGTACAGAGCAGCTTCTAGAAAGCAGGGCAAAGTTATGGGAAGAAAGGTGAAAAATAAGGAAACAAGTCTTTTGTATCAAGTGTGATGTTCTGTAGCATACTGTTAAATACTGTACATGTGCCATTCGATTTATGGCAGACTGATTGACATGCTGTTTATATTTGTTTTCTATGACATTTTTCTTTAACGAGGTATTTTAGTTAATTGAGAACACAGTTTCCATGAAGATGGGAAGTGCTTTGATTTATAGCGTCTTCTGACTGTACTGCTTCCAGTATCCAGATGTGCAACAGCAGAGGGTTAATCGATAACTTTTGCCCTCGTTTATGCCTCTTAGGCAAAGTAGGGATTTGAGCCTGATGCGATTCCCAATATCTGCAATCACAATTATGATCTCCACTTCTCAAAACCTTGGTGGTTGGTTTTCTGAGGCCAAACATTTAGCTCTTCAACCTTAGTTATTGCAGTTGTGCTTAAAGCAGTGGGCTTATTGACCACTGGTCAGGGCCTTCTCCAACCCTTGGATTCACCAAGATCTTTTCTGGCTGCTTGGTCGCTCTGCACACAGTGTGAGAAGACCAGTTTTGTTAGTAGCCAGCACTAACAAAAGATACTGGAAACATTGTTTTTTTTTTAGGGAAAATTTTTTGTTGCAAGGTAGCATGGTGATGCAGTAGTTAGCACTATCGTCCCATTTCAACAAAGACCCTGATTTAAACCGCAGTTGATGACTGAGTGTTATTGCTGTCTGTGAGCCTCTTCAGCCTCTGGTGCTGATGTACATGTGCTGTTGGTGATCCGATCACAAGTCTGAGACGCTAAAAATTCTGCAAGAAGCAGCTTCCAAAATAACAGCAGGTCTCATTCACAGAAAATATTTTGTCTGCCTGTTATTTCAACTTCTGCAGCCAAATGGAACAAAACAGCTGTGACTTTAATGCCAAAGCTTTGGCTGAGTCTTGTTGGCCTTGGGGGTTGCTTTTTGAAGGACCTTTTAGGGTTGAGCCTCATGTCTCTGCTCCAAGCAATGTATGTCTAGAGCAAATAGTCTCTTTTTAAAATGGAATAATTAATTCACAGATTTCTTAATTCCTAATCATATGTCAAAAACCAAAATCGTATTGAAAACATATTTAAATTCTGTATCATAAGTATTAAATGTTGGTGGTTGACATTGTGACCGAATTGGAAGTGCTTGCTTGATGTAGAGCAAACATCAGATTGTCTAATAAATTACAAAACATTTATAAATTAACCGTAGTGTTGGCTGGCGCAATAACATCCATGTAATCAAAATTAAAAAAGCTTCTTTTACTTTTTGAGCATCAAGTTTTCTGTGCATTTGTATTGCACAAAGACTTTTCTGCAGCATTCCCATTGGGGGCTCAATCTTTCTTTCATAAGGATTCTTATATTCTTCACACAAGCAGCCTGCTTTTCAGTGAGGGACATTTGTGCCAAAGTAACCACTCAAAATATAACGATTCATTTTAAGCAAGAGTGCACAGAATGTGATGTGGTGTTAACGAAGAAAGATTTTCACTGTTCTCTCCGAGGTGAAGTTGTTAAATTCGTGAGGTTACAGAAACATGAGTATAACCTGTTGTTGTCCTTTTTGTTGCTCAGTTTACTATGTGATATAGGCTTCTGTATCCAGTCACAAGTCGACACTCAAAACTCATGTGAAGATGCAATTATTGCAAAGTTTGAGCTCTGCATGCTTTGGGATGGACCAATAACTTAATTGTACCTCTCCTTTCACCTTATGGTAGCTGAAAAATTGCTCCCTCTTGCTCCTGGGCAATAATTAAAAGGCTACATGACTGTCAAGCACAGATTTTAATGGTATGTGTATGTACATCCAGCAGTGGAATGTTGGAAATGTGCCAAGTGTTCATAGGGTTAATTCTGCTTTATAAAAGCTTATAGAATTAAGGTCACAACCTTGTCACATTACCATAAAGGAAGGTTTATACGTCCACACTACAGGGGTTTTCACATGCCATTTTGGTTGTTTACGTCCAATCCTGTGATAAGCAGACTGCTGTATTATGAGCCCTGTCACTGTGAGGCTTCAGACTCGGAGCTTTCGAGTATTCTTTCTTTGTGCTTCTTGTATTCTTGTGTTTCAATTAATTTTCAAAACATCCTCTCTTTTGAAACACAAATACTGAATGTCAGAATTTTTATTTTCTTATTCAAAGTAAAAAAAAAAACCAAGATACTAAAATTACATATCTGTTAAACGTATGACTGCTTTGAGGTTATTGGTGGCAAAAACTGTCAACTTCAAGACCTTTAAAATCAAATGCAATTTAATTTATAATATTATTGGGAGTTCATAAAGAATAGCCTAGTTTAGGAAAGCAACTGGTTGCACTGAATCTTCAATCTTCAATTCGGTCCTGAGCAGGCATGGGGCAGGGATTGACAGAGAAGAAGAAGACCTCTAGCAGGACCAGACTTTGGAAGACTGCTGTCTGTAGGTTGAGACGACAGGACTGTGACACAAGCAAACAAAGCAAGACCCAACAAGGAACACAATCTATGAGAAATAAAAAAAGAGAAACAAAATCAAGCAAAGCAATATGGGAATGTATGTACGTATCGACAAAGCTTAGTACAACTGAAATGGTTTGTACATTAATTTAAAGTGAATTTCAGCCCACAACTAAATTTATCGTTTGAGAAAGCACAATAATGACATTCTGGAGTTCTCTGCCTGAATAATAAAAACCTGTACTGGTTTATGAATAATAATAAAACCCCTGGGTTTCAATGTCTATGAAATTTATGCTCCTTAATTGATACAACAAGCGGGTCAGATGTTTCCAACTTTTCCGCTGCTGTGACCTGAAATCCAAGACAAATCAGAATTAGCTAAAATGGATAAAACTATTTATCAGTGGAAAAAAAAAAAAGAAATGAAAAAATCTAATTCAACAGTAAACTCAAAATGGGTTTTCCTCATTGGGAATGGTGAGTTTCTGTTTACAGCAGATTTATTTTTTTCTAATCTCTGCTTGCCAGGTGTTGGGTAGTTCAAACCTTTTGCGGACACACAATGGGGTGAAAAGTCCTTGAGAAAGTCACAGAACCCCAAATTGCTTTGGATAAAAGCATTTGCCAAGTGAATATGAAGTCATAGCAACTAATAAATATTTCACTGAGATGATTACATCTAATTTAATTAGAGTATAACAGGTCAATAATGCCTCCAGGCAGATATAGTCTAATCACAATATATGGAGTGTGCTACTGCTGTATGCAAGACATTATCTTGGGCCTATTACACTTGAAAATCTTTGTTCTCTTACTTTCCTTCCTCCCAAGTCGTTTCAAGTTTGTGGCATCGCCTTCAACTCGACGCCTCTGCTGATCTCGCAGTTAGCTGTGATGTGCCAGCTCCAATGAATAGCTTTAACAGGATTGGACCCTCGCCTCGACAGTGACGCACCAAGCCAGTCAAGGTCACCAACAACAGCACATAAAAGAAGACATCAGTTCTTAATGAAGTCATACATCACATTTAGCATATGGTTCAATTAGAGGAGTCACAGAGATTATTGAGATTATATTATCCCAGCGCATTCATTAGCTAAGCTCCAATAGTCTCTCATCTGATTATAAGCTGTGAGGGGATTTGCTGCTATTGACTGGGAGCGATTCATGCACGGAGGGAGATGGAGTCACTGGTAGTGTAGGGGATGTTACTCAGTGGGTGTGTGTTTAATTGTGTAAATGTGAGTTTTTATCGTGGGTGTGCAGGAGTTTGCATCTGTAAGCGGCAGAGGCGTTAAATGTAGCTCATAAATGGTTGGGCCTACGGGTTTATATATGCGCTGATTTGTTAGTCTGCGCATGATATAGGTTCATAAGAGAGTAAATCCCCTGTGATGGAGTTATTCTTTATATAGTGGTGATGGGGCTTCACAGTGATCGCAAATGATAAAGCTTGTAGCTCAGTTTTCTGCATGAGCCCTGTGTTGGACCAAAGTTGGATCTCTTTCCTTTGTATGTTGTTGTGATCCTAAATTTATAGTTTTCAACATAACCACTTGGTGAATTCTTCATGCAACATTGTAACCAATGGTTCATTCATGGATTGCACCTGTGTTGGTGGTAGGTGGTTGACATTTATGATGGGTGTACAAATCGAATGACAACAAAGGCAACAAAAGCAGTGTAGCTGTATTGCTGCCAAATCTGAGCATTACGATACTAAAAAGAATAATAAAGGGGTTGTGGTTGTATGTAATATGTGGAATCAGGTGGTAGTACTATTGCAAGATTATTGGGTTCGGGTGAAAAATGTGGTCCACTTAGATATTCAGAAAGACGACTGTGCAACTTGCCAAATGCAAACCTTTTCTTCAAAAACATTCTTATGTTGCACCTGAGGTGCATATCAGCTTAATTAAGCAAGACTCTGTAAATATGATCTGATCCCACTTTGAAAGCTGTGTGCACCTGAGTTCATGGCATTCGCAACTCTGCCAGAATCCCTAAGAGGTTTCCACGCGACACTGAGCAGAATGGCCTTTACTGTAGCCTCTTTTTGTACCTTGTTCTTTTTTTTGGCAGTTAGTTTGGACTATTTCACACATGGGACAAACAATTGATGTAGCTTTAGAATGTTGTTAATCCGAAATGCCAAATACAACAATATAACCTGAATATATTTTAAAGATAGCAACTGGAGAGCAGAGTGGTTTGAAGCATTAACTATGACCCCAGAGCTTTTCTGGTTGGTGCTCTTCACTGAACATCATTAACCTCCGTTTCAGTTTACTGTAACTAATATATGTGTCCTAAACTAAGCATTGAATAAATATATTCATGTTTCATTGATCTAAATAGACAATGGGCTCATTTGTGTGAAAGGTCTAAACTGGGTGAATAATCCTTGACAATCAAAAGAGTTTTCACATGGTCGAGAGGTTTGGACCCAGAAAGGCAGACGAGTGCCTGGAAAATGGTTAAAAGACTTACTAGACATGCAAGTTCCTCCAGGTAAAATGATGACTCCTGAATTTCAAGAATCAGAGGTGCCAGGTAGATATGGAGCCTTTCCTGCAAACTGAAAAACCTTGAATCAAGTGAGCCAAACCATGTTACCTGCAGTCCAGGAAACTCATGGTCACCAGGGTAAACGGAGGAACCAGGTTAACAGGTGAGTCCTTCAGGATTTTTTTAGGTTTGGTGTGGTATGGTGTCATAGTTTCTGGGCATAGTCTCCCCAGCAGGACCAGCTTAGGTCAGTTGTAAATTTTACCGAATAGGAAGATGGACAGCACAAGTAGTAAGTAGATCCTATGATGACGTAATGACAAATAGCATTTTAAATGTCAAATTGAAACTCTCTTTCATTGGATCTTCAGAAAATAAAAGCATTTTATTTGTAGAAAGCAGTTGTGAAAATAAGACCAACAAAACCCAGAGTATCAGTGGCTGGTATGACAGCATTGAGACGGTCAGTAACAATGAACAACTGCAAGAAATAACTTCCTTTGAAGCTGTTAATTGGAGATCTTTTCTTTTACTTAGTTTTAGATGCAGCCTTGGTGTTACAAAATATTACTGTTTAAGAAAAAGAACCACAGTGGAATGTCCATTTTGGGAAGAAACTTTCCTTCAGTATGTCAGCTAGTAGGGCTTTGGTTTATAGTTGTGAATACAAATAAAAGTTAAGATTTCCTCTTTTGGACATCTGGCAGCTGTTTAATCTTGTTTCCTCACACTCCTCTTAGAGAAAATTGAAAAGGACGTGGCCATGACAGGAAGAGAGAGGCTCAGATATTGGATTCTGATACATTTTACTTTACCTTGTGCAGTTGCACTCCATGGTTATCAGGGCTGTAAGGGAGAGAAATGTGGAAATTTTTGAAAATACTGAAAATAATAGCCAGACGTTGTGGCAGAGGCGTATCTGGATGTGTAAATCTGTTTCCCTCTGTGTGATTGCACAGGGCCGTGGGTCTCTTCCTACTTGGCGTGCGCACAAATAAATCACATCTGACTCGGCTCACCAAGCGGTCCAGCCTTTCCTGGGGTCATCTCACAATCACCATTTAATGTTTAACGGCGAAGCTAGCTTTGATATCAGCTGCAGATAAAGTGGAATTTCTTGATTGCCTCGGTCAAAGAAGCTCCAGTCGCTGAGAAAATGATTTATTGGACAAGGGGAAGTCGGGTAAGATCAAAGGAGACGGAGGAGCCTTCGACTCCCACTGCGGGCCAGGAGCAGGCTGGGGCTCGTCCAATCACTCTCAGCAGCGGGGCCTCTGTCACCACCATTGCTGGTTTTTAATTGGCAGTCACGAGAGAGAGCAGTGTGAGGAGGTGGAGAGGAAGGGGACGACTGAGGGACCCCGTAGGTCACCAGAGAGCTTGGATTGAAGCCCATTACTCGGGGAGAAGATACGAGGGGTCGGCTTGAGAGGAGGGTCAACGGAACACTGATTACACTTGTGAGAGAAAGTTTCTATCAGAGTGCATGAAGATTACTCCAGTGCCTTGTCTTCTTAATCAGAAAGGGAAGACAGAGGGAAGAAGCCGCGGAGGAAGAGGAGGCAAGAGAATTAAAATCATATTTTGAAAAAGTATTGATTTTAAACAAGAGAGAAGATTTGCTCAAAAGATTGAGGAGAAAAATCATATTAAACACAGCTGCTGGCCAACAACGAGATAATAAAGCGTGTGAATCACCCCTCCCCTCTTGTTTTTTTTTTTTAATAACTTGCAGTCTGACTGCAGCACCGGAGAATTACAGCTTGTGAGATAATTGGAAAAACATTAGAATCTGAATGCTCGGTTAGTGGAGGAATGCGCATTATTCATGAGGTGTTGTCCGAATATTATTACAAAGAGGAATGAGGCTTTAAAAATGAAAGCTGACCTCTGAGTAAATGGTCATCATAATGCAAAATCAATACATGTTTGGTAAACACTCATCCAAGCGAATTCTCTCTACTAGTTAGAAGTCGATTATGAAGATGAATAGCATGGCATAACTGTAGCTCTCCACATTTGGTCAGCTGAGCAATGAATTAAGATTTTTCCCATTCCCAGTTAAAGCAGAAAAATTAAGATGTGGCCATCACACGATGGGATTGTGGAGAAGAGCTAAGCATGTCCATTCTAAACAAATGGGTGAATATATTGAAATACAATTTAAAGGGATAATCCGGAGTAAAATGCACTTTAGATCAATTTACGGGATGTTGGGAGTACATACGTTGAGTTGACATCAAAATCATGTCATTCGGATGTGTTTTGAGAATTTCGATTTGACCGTTTTTAGCCAAAAGTCGTTAGCCTGGAAGTGAATGGGGCAAATCATGTCACCGCTACAAAACGCTATTTTATACCTCTTCTACAGCTCCAAACAACATAACACTTACGTGGTAGTGAGTAGAGGGTCCCTAAAGCCAAACCGAAGTGTCCCGAGGTCTTCATGTGGTCGGATATAGAGTCCAGAATGAATTTAATCAAGCCAGTACCTTTCCGGAAATGTGTCTGCTGCAGCTGCCGCTACAGACCGTGGTGAAGTTGGTTTGATATTGGTTTGAAAAAAAAGACACCCTATTTCCTTATTGTGAATATCTGTCGAATATCCAATATCAAACCAACTTCACCACGGTCTGTAGCGGCAGCTGCAGCAGACACATTTTCGGAAAGGTACTGGCTTGATTAAATTCATTCTGGACTCTATATCCGACCACATGAAGACCTCGGGACACTTCGGTTTGGCTTTAGGGACCCTCTACTCACTACCACGTAAGTGTTATGTTGTTTGGAGCTGTAGAAGAGGTATAAAAATAGCGTTTTGTAGCGGTGACATGATTTGCCCCATTCACTTCCAGGCTAACGACTTTTGGCTAAAAACGGTCAAATCGAAATTCTCAAAACACATCCGAATGACATGATTTTGATGTCAACTCAACGTATGTACTCCCAACATCCCGTAAATTGATCTAAAGTGCATTTTACTCCGGATTATCCCTTTAAATGATTGCAATAACCACGATAAGTAATGGGAGCTTATGTTGACATTTAGCATGGTAAGCTGAAATAACTTTTTTAAGGAGATAGTTTTTGGATTTTTTAACTTGGAAGCAAGTTTTGGAGGTACTTGGTCTAATATTATTAGCACACAAAATAGATCAAATATATTTTTGTTCTAATCTCTGTGCTACATGACAAGTTGATAAACCTTCACAGCTATAATTTATACCAAATTGTATCCCTGGAAGAAAGGTCAGCATCAAGATGGTGCCACAAGAAAGTATCCTTAACATTTTCTACGTAAGATATCTGATATGTTTGGAGGTATTTAGTCTAAACTGTCGGCACCATGATTAAACCCCAAACCAAAGTTTTTTTTTTCAACCTTATAACTGGGTTTCTGCAAGATGAAGTGATCACTGCTGTTGTTACATTTGATCCTGAATCTGTTGTGAATGACTGAGCCAAATTCAGTGACATTCCATTCAACAGCTTTTCAGACATTACAGATAAAGCCGTTACAATCAACAATATTCAAGCAAGCAGATTCGTACGACTAAACCTCCGGGGAACATGAATGTTTTTGCAAACTTTAACAGTTATCTGTCTAAAATGAAATGCAATGAAAAAGTATGGAATTTATGCCAAAGGGAAATTATATTAAAAAAAGAACGATGATAAAAAATATCCAGCTTAGTATTTGGTCTTAACCATTGAAGCAATTGTAACAAAACTAATACTTAACCAAAGTTAGATACGCTATTTATTGTCAATTCCTGAACCCTAGTTGTCTCATGAGGTCTTAAGATTAAGGATACAGAAAGGCTCATGATTTCAGACAGAGGTTTTGTGTATTTGCTTGTCTTTAAACAGGCTGTGTGGATGTATTTATGCAAATCCCATTAGTTTTTGACATCCTCAGCGGTATTATGGACTGTGTAGGCTGTCTGCGTATATCTTTAAAGTTGCATGAAGCTGGTTTATTGAGCTGTAAGATATTGCTGAGTATAAACATAGCTATTTTCATTTATTTTACTTTTATAAATCTGAATAACCCCTTGTGTGCCTCGTACATTGGCCCAATTAAATGATCGGATAGACAAATGAGATCACAAGATCATTTAATTACTTCCTATACTCATTCAGCAGTGCAGATTCACATCATTTTTAATCTTTCTTGTTAAGGAGTGAAAAATATAGGAAAAGCCATGTTGGGCAGACATTTGCAGCTCGGAATGCTTTAGAGTATTGACTTTGAGTGGAATTATTCCACTCACAGAATTAACCCGCGTATCACAGTTGTGCGCTGAAGCAAAAGATTTTGTTTACATATTCTAACAAAGCTGATTTTTATGCAGCACACTGACCAAGCTTGTAGAGTGTAAAAAGGGAAAGGGGAGAAATGAGGAAAAAATGAAGATTTATAGCTCATGCTTAATTAAAACCTCTGGAAACTAATGGTGGGAAAATTGAAATATTCCTTATAGATTAAATTTGCCACTGCTGGCCTGTTTCACAGAACAGTGAAGCAGACTGTGACCATCTCGTGATCTCTTCCATGTATAATGGAGTTTCCTGCATGTAATTGGAAAAATTTGAGCTGTCCAAAAGTTGACAGCTCTTTGTGATGCTGGGAGTCACCCACTTCTGATGAAGAGCTTCCTTTATTCCATCAAAGGCCCGTGCTCTTTCTAAAAATAAGGTGAGAACAATTATCCATTCTAGTACCTCCCTGTTAAACCTATCCTGTCAATTGCAGCCTTTCTTAACTTCAAACCCAACAGTGGATTTATGGTGAGCATTGGTGATTATGGTGAAAAACTCAGAAAAGTAATTTTTGAGGTGATTCATTTTGATTGGCGTATTAAGTCTATACGTCTATGAAAGACAAAAATACAATAAGAAGCCCAAAGTTGAGACATTTAAGTCCCTCTAGAAATACGATTTTAACAACCATTTTAGAAGTCTGTTTCAAAATCATGGAAAAACTGAATTTTTAAAACAAGTTCTTCATAATGCACTTAACAGCCATATGATATTAATACTAATAAGATTTATAACATTTAGGCATTTAGCCAGCTCTTTTGTTGGAATCAGAATTTTCAATGGAGTTTTAAATGAGAAAATATGAAAACTGCTTTATTTCTTTACGGAACATGAGAGGAAGTTGGTCTGAAATCATTGTCACTAAATTTGTCTCAGAGCACAAAATATGTTTATGGACAAGAATCCAGAATGTTGGCCACCAGTATTTTGAATTCATGAAACTGAGAAAAAGAGAAAAATACTTTGCTCACAGTATGTTTATGTTTATGCATTTGGCAGATGCTTTGGTAGACGCTTTCCAAGACAACTTACACTCATATACCAGGTAGGCAGGTAGCGTAAGGGGGTCTTGCCTAAGGACCCCTACTGGAGGTAGTACCTTTCATACAGGAGGGAGGTCAGGATTCAAACTCTGGTCACCCACATGAAGGGCAGCAATTTTACCACTACACTATTCTGTACCCAAAGGTATAGTTGTTAGAAAAGTAGAAATGTAACCGGGAATATACCAAAACTAGCCACAAGTTAATTATCATGGACTTCTGTTTAATTTTAGATGCACGGAATAAAATTGGAGAGAGAGGTGTGGGTGAGCAGAGAGGGAGGTAGCATGCAGCCAACTGCGGTAGACTCAAACCTTGACCTGGTGCGAGTAAAACATTCAACATCCTTAAATGTGACACACACCAGCTCCGTGAATTTAAGTCGTATGTATTTATATATTCATTTAACAAGGTACTTACGTTCACCAGAACTTAAAGGTATATTATACATAATTGTCCATGGAAGATTCAGAAAAGAAAAATACGAAAGTGTACCAATTCTTAAGGCACAATGAATGTACCCTACATGGATACAGCTGGAGTGACTAAGTAAAAGTACCTTTTTGGAACGATTCCTGCACCTTGATTTCTCATTGTGTGGACACACTGTAATGTCCCTGATAGCTTAACGGCAAAGAGTTGTTGGACAGTGTACTACAAGGACTAACACTAACCAGAGGAGCTTGACTGAATTAATGTCCAACTGGTTGCAGGAAATATTGAATGATGTTATCCCCTTCAAAACAGCACGGTAAAGCAACGCATAGGTGTATCCGTCACCTCACGTTTGGAGGGCGCGCACCATTTTAAAGAGCTATGGGCATACTTTAAAAGAAAGGCTGCCTATCATTTTGTAGCATGAATGAAACTGTCTTGAATTTGATGCAATTCTAGTATTTCTCATTGATTTGTGAAATTGTAAAATTGTAGATCTGCAGAATGACGAAATAGCAAAACAGAAAAAGAACTTGTGTCACTTTACAAATAAAAGTAATAAAGAAAAAGAAACCTATTTTGTACTTTCCTTTGTAACATGGAAAAGGGGACCACATTTAATGCCATTGATACAATTTTACTAAGATATGTCAATGCAAAATGGTAAATCTGCTGGATTTTATACAGATATTGGAATTAAACTTTACTGGACTGTTAGGACTTTGAAACTTAATAGCCTACAAACAGAAGCTCCATAATGCCACTGACCCAAAGTGATCCAAGATAAGTGACACCAACTCTAAAAGCAGTATGATGAGTCACTCACTTCACTTTCCTCTCCTCATCTGAACATACAGGTTTTACTTTTTTGACTCACACAATATAACCACTGGTGGGAAAAAAATAGGTTGGAGACAGAATTAATCCCAATTATGATTCACTTAAATGCCGCCACCAAAATCCTATTGCAATCCATCTAGCAGTGGGCATCCATTCAAATACTGCACATGTTATTAGAGTACGCTTGTAATTCTACACTTAGATTTCCTGGGTAACACTGCAAGCAGAAAAGAAGGAAGTCTTGCACTGAGTGCAGCTGGTCAGGCCATCCAAAGAGGTTATAAGAACTGGAGCAGCAGCTTGCAACACACGTCACGTCATATCGTAGACCGTGGCTGGTTCCGTGGCTCCTCATCTGCCCCCTGTATGTCAAGATGGATGCGTGTCATTATTTGTATCTGACTGAGGTTTGTTGACCTTTTGTTGGTCTGTTGCCATCAAGGATCATCTATTGATCAAACCCTCCAGCACAGATGTGTGTACTCCAAGTCTGCATCTTCTACAGACAAGAGCACTGCTGCCAGCAACATGAGGGTGTGTAAGTGATAAGGTGCAAAGTGAAGGTGTTTGCATCTCCTTGACCGAGGTAATGAGCATATTAAATGTGAATATGTGTGCGTGCGTCTCCTTGAGCAGGTTGATGGGTGTATCAACTTGCAGAGGGTATTAAAGCTGATGAGGTGGTTTGAAGTGAGCAATATGACCAATGGACTGAGCAATGGGCCTCAGAGGAGAAAAAAAAACACACTCCCACTCACTTCCTCCTTACATCGCTAATGCACACAAAAAGGCAGGGTTCTTAATGAGGACACTAAGCTGTGATTGATGGGAAATGTATGCCCCATCTCTTATTCATGTAGTCTTTTCTTCATATCCAGCAGCTAATTTTACCTCTCAGGGGTCATTCTTAGGTTGCTCTCCAATAGGAGAACTCAATGTGCATAATGATGAATGATGCGATCATTACGCTGTTCTTGAAGGAGTGATGCAGCAGTGTTCGGAGACTGGCTTTCACTATTGCCCTTGTTGATGTACAAATTTTTCATCTGCATCCCATTAAATGAAAAATGGACTGAAATTTCTGCCACAGTGATTCGCAGAGTGGGGTCATGAGTGTTGTGCGGAGATCGGCAGGCTTGTGTTGCGTAGTCGAGGCAGCAGTCCACCGTTCTTTCCTTCATCTGACAGTTACTGCATTGCTTATTGGTGAAACACAATAGCAATTCAACCTCCAGCTTGTCAAAGATTTCAAACATGCTGCTGCGCAGTTCGTGTTGAAGGCAGCAGCCATGGCTGAGTGTTTGGAATAAACAGATTGGATACACAGAGAAATGAAAGATTAAGAAAAACAAAAACGTCATGTTTTATTAAGGGAGAAATTCTATATGAAAGGAATCGTATTGGATTTAAAGATTTATTTGATGAGTGATCTAAGCAGAAGTACTGCTTGAATGGCCACAGTGTCTGCACCAAAAACACTAAATATTAGATAATGCATAAGAAATAATATACAGCTAACACAATACTGTTTGTTTGAAATCAGCAAATCCAGAGTTGTTCAAATGGCCTTCAATACCACTCAGTATTAGCTTTGCTTGGATGCAGTGTTTATTATGTGTTGAAGCCTTAAAGCTTTTTATTTATGTTTCGGCTTCTGATTGCCTTACTTACCCAGCAGACCGGTGCAATGTATGTGATTAGTCTGTATCACACTGTAATTATATCCACCATATAATTGAATGTTTTGTATCGTCCTAAATGTCTATCGTTATATCTACGTAACTTATTTCTTACAAATGCTCTGTCTTGTTTTTATATCTTTGTTTATTGTATTCCTCTCCTGGGTTTCCACCTCTCTCGCTTTGTCATTGACAGCAGCTCCTAAATGACGACTCACTCTCCAATCCCCCCCCTCCTTGACTCCTCCAAATTGGTCAGAGACTGGAACATGTCCACGAGCCTTAAAAATCACGTCTCTAAAGCGTTCACACATGGCAATTGGTGACCTCCAATTCACCTCCGATCTGGGCCACTTGTCTGCATCCTCTAAAGATGGTCTGCAAGATGAAAATTGTCCTTCAGATTTTGTAGCTATAGCCAGGCTTTAGTTGTACATACAGCACAGTAATTCTATGTAGTAGATAGAAATGGGAGGCAGTCATCAGAAAGAGAAGTAAAGTTTCTGATGCTACCGACACATTTTATACCACATGAATATTTGGCAGACTTTAAATGCCTAAAAATAATTGTCTTATCTTTACCTTCTGTGTGTGTGTTTCAGGAAATGGATTGTTCCGTGTAGATTTATGCTTAGCTTCAGACAATAGCTCGGAGCATTCTGTTGACTCCCAAATATGAATATGCAGACAACAAGTTTAGATTTTCTTAATAAAATCAAATCAGCTTAATCTGTTATTAGAATCAGTTGATATTAACAGTCACTACATATACACACATCCATCCATCCATCCATCCACACTCCCGCCTGAAAATGACAGATACAGCTTTTTTGATACAGAACAGAAACTCAATCATCACTGACATCCAACATAAATGATTTGAGGTATATTCAGCTGCTTTTTCATGCCCGTCTGTGTTTCTTCTTCATCCATGTGGCCGACTGATTTCTGCATTGCTTGAAAGCAGCTGTATGTTAGGCCAGTTTCATACATCCCAAAGTTGTTCCTGTGTTGACAGACAGTTACACTAGAAATGTATGTGATCAGTTTAACTTGCTTGAAATGTTAGTTTGCTTGAAAACTGTATGAGAGCAGCAAAGCAGCATGTAGACACTTTACTCTTCTCCATCTGTAATATCAGTGTGGCCTGTAACCGTGGACTCTCCTGCTCATACCTCTTTCATCTCCAACATGAAATTCGCTGATAGAAAGATTCAGTTATTTGGTACTTTTTGACAACTTGCGTGTCCTTGTCAAGTTTGCTGAGGTTTTTTAGTGTTTGTTACTGCTGACAACAATGAGTTTCACTTGGCAGCTTCAAAGGGCAACAGCTTTCATCTCGTAGTTGCTTTTTATTTTTCTCTCTTTACCTTTCTAAAAAGCCTTGATCCGATGAACCAGAACTATCTGTTCTCATCCTTGCCACTGACTCCTCTGCCAGCCTTCAGCCTATCCAGTGGAAGAGCATTTTAAAACACTATGTCCTCTCTTGAATTATATTATTAGTATTTTAAATGATGCATGAGGAATTTAGAAGAGTTCATAAGATGGAAAGACAGTGCAACTTTAAGAAGCTTCAAGAGAATGGTTGCAAACAGCATAGTTCCAAAACTTCTAAAGGATGTTGAATCTTTTTGATTTCATGAACTTAGAATGTAACTAAAACATCTATAATATATTATAGATGACTACTATAGATGAATAAATTCGCCCCAAATTTTGTGGTCTTAAGAGACACAGAAAAACAAAACCTTTAAAGGCTGTCTCAGTAAACTTATTCCCTGAGGCAGAGTCTGTAGGAGAGTGCAAAATGAGCCATTGAAACACCTCCTGCATGATTGAAACGTTACATTAGGATCCATTGCTGCAGCACCATTCAGGTAAAGTGTGACATGAAGCAGCTATGAGGCAGTATCAACGTTCTCACCAACCATACATTTCAGAGTAAACACCCTGCAACCCTGTCTGGCAGCTTGTTAGACAATATCGTGGGTATTGTCATTCCGCAAATGCTGTATATGTTTCTCTGGGCAAATGTGTCATCACAAGATGACACATTATACATTACAGGTTCAACAATATGATGTCTGCATGATGAATAGCCCACTGAGAACATCCTCCAGAGTAAAGGCCTTGACATGTGGATGAGATTTATGTATGCTGGAAACATGACTCTACTGGGCCGATGGGAAAAATAAGGAAAGAAAACAGTTTAAATGCTTAATTTTGTGCAGCTTTGAAAGCATAATGACACTTTACACCCTGAAGACACTGCAATGGGATAATGCTGTATAATATTAAAACACAATCTGTGGTTATTTGCTGAAGGTTAATGAGTGTTGTACACCTAGTATTATGGTGACTATAATTGATGTATCATTCTTATGCTTCATTTCTTCTAGATTAAGTTTGGCAGAGTTGTAGTAAGATCTGGTTCAGTAACATCAGCCACACACTGGGTTACTTCCTAAATATTTCAGCAAGAAAATTCCAGTTTTTATTTGACCTAAATGAACTACAGTACAAATAATATATTGCATTTCCAAAGCCCCTTTCAGACTTGTGCTGCTTTCCATCAATCTGGTGGCAACTGAATGTGTCAATTCAGTGTGAATTTCTGCAATCTGACGAGGTCGGACCTGGCAACATACTGTATATGTATCACAGCATAAATGTGACCTGCTCTAGTCACATTAACAGACACGCACACACAGCAGTGCTGGGAATCTGAAAGATCCTTTTTTATCAAATCCTTTTATCAAATAGATAAATAATAACAGCAGTGTTCAAATTTTTCTCATTTATTGTTTTACATTGTTATTTTTACCTGCCACACCAAGTTTCTTTAACACAATGCTGTTGACATATAATGTTTATGGCAAAAAGAAATGTTGCACCACAGATGCACCAGATGTGAAATTCAGTATCCGGGTAAAAGACAGTAATTTGGGTCATGGCTGATAACAGATACCCCTTGTTTTTTGTCATTTCTAGTCCAGTTTTTTTCCCCCACGGAAACAATAAAATATCCATTAAAAAAAGAAAAAAAAGGACCATAATCAAGCTTTAAAGTGCTTCATCACATCATCTTTGATTGAGCATGAGTTTAATCATCATTTGATACAAATGTATAAAAATCTTTATTATAACCATTCACCCTAAGAGTTCATTTGTGTAAAAAAAAAAAAAAAAGTAATTTCCAAATTTTAGTACAGACAGAGCACAACAGCCTTTTCTTGCCCCAAACAAAAGAAAATGTAAATAAATCTTTAAGGGGCAAAGTCAATGATACACAACCAGGACACACCAGATAAATATCATTCCTGCCATCGAGTGATGTTATCTTATTCAGTAATAGGCTGATTGTAGTCAACAGGCTGCGTACAGGTCGATGTTGGGCTGATATATCTGTGCATCCCAAGAGAAAACTGTAGCAGTAGGGGCTTAAATAGTTTTATGCTGTGATGGGGCTTCTCACTTGAGAAAACAGCACTGACTCTAAAAATGGTGACCTTAGGTCAAGTAAGTATAATAGTTTTCCTTGAGCTGATAACAGCTATCTTTTTTAGCATAGTCCCTCAAAAGTAGCACGTATTTGATATGTAGAAAAAAAAAAAGGATTTTCCAGTTGCTCCAATCTAACCCTAACCAGTGCTAGCTCAGCTATTCATTCATTGTTATTGCAAAATGACTTGTTATTAAGTAAGTTCTATACTAGGAGTATTGTATTATACCTCACTTTATGTATTATCCAATCTTGTGCAAATGGCAAAAATTGTACTCTTCTTGTTGCCTTTTCCCTCATTTTCATAGGAAAGTCTGAATGAAAGGTGAGGAAGATTAATGGAAAATTGACCAGGGTTTGAATGACTGAATGCCATCACTGTAGCGTGTTGGCAATGTCACAAATGTTACTGTCATAAGTGTTACATGTGTGAAAAGGGCTAAACTTGGCTGTAAAGCTGTAAAATCCATTGAGAATTCAGTGAGTGAGTTAGATGATAGCCTCCTGTCCAACAGGAGCAATAATGAGCCAGCATTGTTGCGTTTGTCATGAAGCGTGCAATAGCAGTAGCCGATCGTGTATTTACTTTCTGTGTATAAATCTCAAGTAGAATGGCCACTGTCATGCTTGTTTTGAACATGTACCTGTGTTCATTTCAGATGTGACCAGGCATGTGGGTTAACTATCATGATTTCTTTTAGAGGAGGCAGAAATATAGCTGCTGAGTTTAGATTTTGAGTGGATTTTTTCAAAAACTGAAGTTATTTTTCAAATAATATTTGATACTAAAATTAACTTTATAATTGATGTAATGTCCCTTATGCCATATTCCATTGTGCAAATGGCCCTTACCACTGCATAGGATATAATTTCTGCTACCACATTTTTCATCCTCTCCCACATTTCACTGCAAACACGAGGATAGAAATAGATTCCAAGATTCCTCCCTGTCTCTCCTGCTTTCAGTCACCTGGACACATTTCACTACTCTTTCTCAGCCCTTTCCCCTTCTCACCACATGGCATGTGTCTCACAGACGGTGAGTCTGTTTTGATGGCTTTGCATTCTGCCAGCGGGGCGTCAACTTCAACATTTTTCGCCGTCCATCATTGCCTGCTGCGGAACGCATATGCATTAAATATCAAGCTTTGTGGAAAGGAAGTGTCACAGAATACGTTCACTTGGCAGGCCTGAAGGGAATATTTCCTTGTCTAATGATTAAGCTCAGTTTTCACTCTGTGTTAGCTGGAACAGTTGGTGAAGCAGAGAAAAGCAGTTGTCGAGAAGCTTTTAATATTTCCCCAATGTGAAAGCACCATGGGAGCTTTTGAATATTATATTAAAGCATGCTGACTTCAACACACATATATGCAGATCCAGACATCCTTCTGTACTTGCACGCACACTCCCACACTCACACACTCACACACACCTACAAGGTAATGTAATTAGCATTGTAATGTTCTTAGAAAATTGTAGGGCTGCGATGGATGATGTCAGGACTCCCTTTGGAATTGAGCACATACAGCTGCGATGACACACATTTCAGACTGGGAGGAACATCTAAAAACGTTCATACGCAAACTCCTTTTTAATCGCCCAGCAAAATGTGAAAACACTGGGCTTTATTTTCATGAATCGTAGCCTCTCATGCATTCCCACGCTTGGGTGACGCTCACAGACAGCCAGCTGGAAGTCAGCTTGGCTTGATAATTGAGCTATCAAGTCGTGATTTGATCCGTGCACATTCGGGCTGATGTAACAGGCAGTTTAACTGTTGACACCTCTGCACATCTCTCCCTCTGTTGAGCTTTCACCCATTAATATTGCAAGAATATCCTGCCGATTTGAAAATTGTCAGTGTTTCAACCGTTCCCAAAGAAGTCTGTGGCATCCTTGACAGTTTCATAATACATGTTTAGTGGTTTGGCAAGATCCCATGGTCATAAAGTAATACCTTTGGGACAATGTCAACTATCAAGTAGAGCGAGGCAGGAGAAAATAGAACATTTTATAATGTGGCAGCTGTGGAGAAATAGCTTCTTCCGAAAATATGAACAGGTGTCCTTTGTTCTCCAACAGATGTAACAATTGTGTTAGTTCTGTGATTACTTCTCCAAATTAGAAGTTTTACTGCTGCATCTTTAAACACAATGAAAATCCATTTTTCCTCATAGCTTGCAGTTATGACTTGCTTATGAGTTGATAGAGGTGTAAAATAAGCTACTGCAGTTCTGAGCTGGATGGGTGACAGTCGAATGGCCAGCGCCACACATGGGTATTCCTTCCTCAAACTATGCTCCATCACAGTGACAAAACCCATTCAGTCCTAATTAAAACATGAGCTGCGATGTATGTGGTGGCGCCATGTTCTTAGGGCATCATAAATAACTGGTGAAAATTGAAAGATTCATTACACTGGTCATGAGTATAGAGACAAAGTGCTTTTGGCATTAATGTCTTCATACAGATTTCCTTTCTACAGATACTAAATTCAGCAGAGTTAAGATGTAATACTGATCCATTTTTTTTTGGTACATTTAGATAATTTCAGTATTTAGTTATTGGCCTGGTGGGGGCATTATGTACAGAGGGTTTAAGGCTTCTGTCATTGTTTTAATTAGCTTGGAGTCCTATGCGATCTGTTCAACTGCTCTATCCAAGCACAGAATTATGAAAAAATGTGTTGATGCTGCCAACCTAAAAACGATTTACAATAAATTTGTTTTTGGCAGTTACACCACAAAAATTCATCAAAGCAGATCCCCAAAGAACCGATCATTGGCCTTAGAGGGTGTTTTGGTGGCTAGCTGTTGCCTCCATGCTAACTCAGCTGCTGCACAATTGCCATTGCTTCTCTTTGGTGATCGATTACTAATTTAGACTGAAAAGAGGGAAGAATTATAGTAACTGAGCCCAAGCCAGTATTAACTCTGGCTGCTGGTGCTGATGTAGAGTTTCATTCAACTTTTAATGGTCAGTGGTCACTTTTTAGTCAATAACAGTAATAATCTGAATCTGAGCTGAGAGTCTGGATTCTTAAGTCAATTATCTCATTATATTTGGATAAAAGAGGTTGTTTTGATATTGATAATGAATACATTTATGCCTTATATGTGTATAAATTAGCTTTTTTTCTTTTTGATAAAAAAAAGTAACTGTTTTGCAATTATGAGAAAACAAAATGGTTCTTTGATGTCAGGTGTACCAGAGCAGCATGAATAGATGGCATCCTGACTGCTGTGGCAACTGATTACAGATGACAATGTCAGATGGCAAGCAGAGATGGTCTGATGTTTTCAGCTGTACATGTACATGTATTTGAGCAGCTGCTGGCTGAAGTTTAGGAGTTCATAAACCTCTCCCATTTGCCCACTATTGAGAGATATTGCCTGCTTGAAAAACTACATTTAACAAACAATGGAATTATTTTTTTCAAATTTTCTAGGATCTTCCTCATAACATTCATGGCTGTGATTTTGGAAGCCCAAAACAAGTGTGATCCAATTAACAAGATGTTCCTTTTTGAGTTACCATAGCCTTTTACTTTGGAATCTCAAGACAATTTGTTTTCAGTTTGATAACAGATCAATTTACCTTGTTTCATCAAGAAAACAAAAGGCAGTGGAAAAATCTGCTTTTTATATAACATGTCAATAGGGGCCCAATACATTATCATCAAGTTTGTCCACTAGGGAGCATTTAAAATGGTCTTCTTTACTACACTAACCTTATGTTGACACGTTTGGTTAGTTTTGATATTAACAGTTTCCGCCTGAAATGTTTGGTGTGAGTTAGACTCTTATATGGAAGGAATTAAAAAAACACTGCAGGTCTTAGTCAGCGAGTTAGAAAAATTAGGTTTACGAAATTCTCCAAAGAGATTCTTTTAATTCCAAGTTGAGCATTCATATGTAAAGATAAAAATTTGTTTGTAGTACAGTGTTCGTTTGAACTTTCTTCCGTAGAATTCTGAAGATGTAGAATACATTTGATTGCTGTGTAATCAAAAAATATTCCAGCACTTTAAACGTCACTGCATTTTACAATAGACTTTAGGAAAGGAAGAAAACATCAGAGCTTGATTTCTGTTATCTTCCAACAGCAAGACATGTTCACTTTTGAGTCTGTCTGGTGAGATAGATCAACAGCGTGCCTGACAGTTCAAGGAGTTCAAATATTTGACAGTTGAGTCAAACGTCTTATTCAGGTCTGTCACAGAGGTGTCGCTCTGAAGAGATTTATCATCCGTTGTCAGTGAGGAGCTTCATGTGGGGATGCTCTGAAATATGCAGGAAAGGTAACAATGTAGTTCACTAGCTATGATACAGTCAACTATGTTGTTGTTTCAACTGAGTTGTTGTTTTTTTTACATGATTTAGAAACTCCCATTTGGAAAACAATCTCATTACAGGTTATCGAGGATGACCTTGTAATTGAAAACTAAATTGTTTTCACCTGATATGAAATTGTATTAAGGCCTAATTGGGATTTATTGTTATGACATGCCTGGTTGTCATAGAAAAACCACCATGGCACTATAGCTTTGCACTATCAGTGTCATATGAAGCATCTTAGTTATCTTATCTTATTCATCTTATCTTAGTTTTCTTTGCATATGAAAATATCCCCCGATTACTGCTTTATGATTCTGAAGTTAGATAATTGCACTTTGATCTTTTTGTCATCTAAATGGAATTTTAAAACATTTTAGAATTCTTTTTCCTTTCTGTCTGACAACTTTATCACATCCTTGTTTCTAACAGCAGCAGGTTTACAGATAAAACTCTTCGTTTTTAGGAGATGGAATCCAGGGATAAAAGAGGACTGGGCTTTGTCCTGCCACGTAAAGCAAAAAGAAATCTATATTTTGGGGCAACTTATTTGCCACATCATGATGGACTGCATTGTTTACATGGAAAATGTATTGAAAGAAGCATAATGTTTGCAGATATATCCTCCTGTTTGCCTGAATTTGTTAACTTAATTGTTTTCTGACATGTTTGTTTCATTGTATCTGCATTCATATAAACTTTTACGGGAAATACAAATGATCTTTGTCATACAACTTCCAGGACTTATTACAGAATATATGCTGCAATAATACAGCTCAAACATTACATCCTCATATATCCACATATTCAATATGTCCTCATGTGTCGCACCCACTTCCTGTCTGTTTCTGCACTTCTCTAACTTTTCTCTCATTCAGCCCCTTAATATGTCATCTTTGTTCTCTTTCGATCAGCCTTTTTCCTTTCTTATCTCCCTACTTGTCCCCCCTTTCTCTATACACCCTGCCCTCTATTTCAGTGTGGCTTAGCTGTGGCTCCCAGGTCTTCATTACCCTGTTGTTGCGCTGTGGCCACTCTGGGATTAACCTTATCTCCATCTCTGTCACTTGCTTATCTATTTTCTGGACTCTTGAAATAAAGCTCTGCAAGATGTGCGATGTACTTCAGATTACCGGAGGCAAGAGGCAGGTATGGAAATCCTCCACAGATTAGATGCCCTTCCTCAGTCTGAGGGAGATGTGCTGCCTAGCGTTTTGAGACACACTGATACACTCTAAATCCTAAATCCTGGAAAGGTGAGGGAAAGTTTTTCTTCATGCTTTTCATGTTAGCTTTTTTCTCCAGCTCTTCTTGAGAAGAAGACCACTTATTTATATGGAAACTTCATGTTTTGCTCAACACCTTCTCCTTTTACCAGTATTGGAGGGCACCAGAGTTTCAGGTTGGCACATTTGCTGTGATGAAAGAAAATTCTGTTTCACCTTTATAAAACCAATAACACTGATAATAAACACACCCACAGTAAAAATAAGACCAGCACCAATGTTTTGCCCTTGTAGATGACAGAAGAGTTTTGAAATGACAGATTTGCTGTGTACACTTTTGTGACAAAATTAATGTGAGTTAAAGCATTTTCTCCACTGTTGCTCTACTTTAACAAAATCCAAATTTTATAACCACAGCCTATTCTGACGAAATAGCCACTCAAGTGCTCATTATTTCTGCTATGAAGCCTCTCTGGCAGTTTCTCTGGATCTCAGTAGTATTGCAGGGTTCACATATCTGAGTGTTTGCCTCTGCCCCATTGCATGACTGTATGCAAAATGCATTGTTGACCACTGACGGAAGTACATAACATCTGAGGTCATTTCTGTTGGTCATAAGAAACAGACATATAGTTTGACGTCAAGATTCAGTAAGCAGCAAAAGGTCTACATTATTTTTCACGGACCTGCTCACAAACATGCAAGGTGCTGTGCTGCCATTACAAAGAGCTAGAGTTCCAGTGTCTGGCTCAAGGATACTGCTTTATGAGGAAGAGAAAGGGACTGAACCACTAAACATTCGATTTGTGGACAACCTGCTTTTCCACCTGCCCAATAAACATCTCATGTTAAATTATTATACAAGCCTCCGATAGGAGCTTTCATTTGACGATTCAAAGATGAAAATCTTGAGGAGAGTTTTAATGTGGGACCACGTTAATTGGGTTCATTGCATCAAAGATAATCTAAACAGTAATGTCTAAGACTTCAAAAATTCTCATTTATCCCCTGCGTTGCATAGATTTTTAATCTCAGGAGTGTTAAATCCTTGCAAATTATATATATATATATTTTTTCCTCTATTGGATCCTCATTTCAATGAACCTGAACACATGGCACAAGGGAAAGTCAGTTTATGCACTCTAATTGTTTTCCCTGCCACTACAATTTCTACAAAAAAACAAGATATACATGTACAAGAAAGAATTTGCACATTTGCAGATATTGAAGCTAAAACTTACCAATAACTACCAATAACATATCAGGTAGACTGCATATGTTTTACAGACAGATTGCTCTTGTGTAGTTTTATGTAATGAAGGGTAATAAAGTAAATGAATAAATAAGACCATCATAGAAAATATACAAAGGAAAAAGAAACACACTGTGGTCCAAATCAAGACAAACATCAACACACTAGATTGTTGGAGAGAAAATCCGAACATGCTTGAAGAATTTGTCTTTCCTCTTTCATTCTCTCCTCTTAATGTTTTCTTCTCCCTTTTGGACCACACATCGATTCTTAGGTCTCATACAAAATCTAGCAGGTCAAATAGTTCCACTTTTTGTGAATTCATTACACTGTTATACAAATGCTTCCAGTAGTTAAAGTGGAACACAGTGTTCTTTTTAGATTAATCTCAAAGTTGCAATTGACTCAGCCTTTCTATAGACCTTCAAGAGTAATGTTTCTGTATCATCCATCACAACAGAAATGTATTTAAAGAGGACCCCACTGTACCTTACTCTGTACATGGGGGCTCTTGTTCGTTTGTCACCAGTTACCTTCTTGTAGCCAAATTTACCTTTGTTGCTTCAAGAGGCCGGAAACCAGATTAATGATGCCAGCTTGAGTGTGTAAAAACAGAAATGCTTCAGGAACGAACCAAATGAATGAGCTTGAAAATGGATTTTACAGGATTGTACATCTGCAGGGAATTTGAGATTTGGATTGCAGTTATTTGTGCATTAATCACTATATCAGCATTCCCCCCCCCCCATTGTCCATTAGAAGTAGACCTAATAGGCTTTTCTATAGTCTATGCTTTTTATGTATGTTGTTTTACAATTGCAGTGTGACCTGTTGAGCCTGCAATGTAAATTAACCAATTTCTAATCAAAGTAAGGGGAACACCAGATGGAGGAAAAAAAAGTGGATTGCTCGAGGAAAGTACAAATATAACATTAAAAAAGAAGGAATATTGTAGTATTCAGGTAGGCCTGTTCTTTGGTTGCATCATGGATGTTGTGGAACGCAGAGTAAGAAGATGTGATTTATGGTTTTGGTGGGTTTTTTTCGTGTTTTTCTGGTAAAAGTGGCTTAGTTATTGTTGATGAAAATAACTGTTGGTTTTCCAACAGCTTTCATAGCTACCAGGAACCACTGACGCTTCCAGCTGAAGCTTGTCAGGTCTTTTTTTAAAATGAAACGGAAACGCTTGATCATTTATATTTGCTTTGAGTTGCTCAGCGATCCCCTGCGTCGCTACCAGAAACCCTTTTTACATTTCAGTTGCACCATGTAGAAGTTGCAACACTTTTTACACTCAGCCCCCTTCCTTTTAGGGCAGGATCATGTTTGGGACAATTGGCTTCCCAGGTGTTGGTGATTGCTCAGGTGTGTTTCATGGCTTAATTAGTGCAGGGATAAGCTACCCAGGCTTGCTTCTACAATTTGAAGTCTGTAGTTGCCAATGTTCAACACGAGAAGGGAAGCTGTGCCAATGAAAGTCAAGGAAGATATTATGAGGCTGAAAAAAAGAGAATCAAATCATCGGAGATGTGGTGGAGCTGAAATGTATGAAAGTTACTTTAAATTAACATCTGAATTGTTTGATTTAGAATTTTACACTGAAGAGCAGAGAGGTAACTCAAAATTTCAAAAATACGGCTTTATCCCAAAAATTATGGAAGGCATTGTATTAGCCCTCCGGCTCAAATATTTATATTGATGTGGGAAGGTTTAATGCTGCTTTAAGGACATGTGTTGATATGTCATGAGACTCAAAAAAACCAAAGGAAATACCATGGAAGTTACTATGATTATATGGCAGTTGTACATCTACCAGTTGTGAAAATTGTTGGCGGCTACTCAAGCAGAATAACTTTCACTGACCTCCAGGACAGCCAAAGGAAAAAACAAAGACACAGACAGAGAGAGAGAATAGGAGAAAGAAGTGCCCCAGCAATCGAGAAAACAAAGCTTCCAAAAATGAAAGGGGCTGCCTATTTTTTATTAATTTTTTTAAAACTCTTTAACCCTCCCACTTCTTATTGACACTGACAGTGTTGGTAACAGTGACACACCCATGCTGTTCTGTCTATTTCACAGAACAGTGAACTGGATGAGCACGACTGAGCTGTCTTTGTAGCAGACATTCAACAACCACGTTTGCTGCAGCCTGATGTCAGGAATCATCAACCCATTTTCATTTGGAACACAGTGACAATTAAATGTTGTGTTGGGTGTTTTTACTGGCCTGCATGATGAGCAGTAAATGCCAGTTAGATGTTCCTGCCATCTGACTTTCTCAGCACTGCAAGACATTTTGTTTTACAGTTCCATTGGACAGTTGTGGGCACTGTCGTTAACCTCATGCAGATCCCATGACCAAAGTATCATAAAACAAATGAGCTGACATGATACAGTAGATTGTGTGCATTGAATTGGTTGATAATTTGTATCTCCTTGTTGAATTTAAACCCAGCGTTTTATTTTTCTCACCCGTTAAGCAGGTTTTTGTGTTTTGTGCCCTGCATACTTTCTAAAGGGCACATATGGATGGGTGAAACATTGTGACAAAAAAGGCTACCTTTGAGTCTTTGATATAGCAAATATATATCTAAAAAAAGACTGGCCTGCACCTGTTTGTAGCGTAAGACTCATCTTGTGTAAAATGGGGATTTACTGTGATTATTGGATAGGAATCCTTGCTAGTGTTTCCACTGAGTGGAGGCTCAAGTCTCACTCTACATTAAGCAATTGTACAATTGTTTTCCCCTTCAGCTAATCAAACATCTTAAGGCAGCATGGACGCTTTGTTTGTGACAAACGAGCAGCCTCTAAGTTGATAAATGTTGAGCTGCTTGGCTTACAAGAACCAGTTGGAGATTTAGGTGGTATTTGGCAAAATAAATCAGGAAGCTCTTGCATCAGAATTTGCACAGATAGTCGGCAAAGGCAAATAACAAAGACAGCTGTTTGCCACATTTGCTTAAAACATTTCCAATGCAGTATCAGACTGAAATGCGTATTTCAGAAACTTTATCTACAGTTTTTCAGCCTCTGCTCCTCTGCCTCCCTCTCTTGTAGATCATGCAAATCTATGGTTGCAGGTGTTGCCTCCTCCAAAGGTCTTCGGTGTGATCATGCACCCTGTTTTTATGTTGTCAATGATAGCAAGAGAAGACAAACAAGCCTGTGGAAACAAGGAGACAATGTGAAAGAGGGAGACAGAGCGGGTGTGAAAGAAAGGTGACAGAGAGGTTCAGCATCTAGATTTAGGGTCTCAGTGAATCCAATGTTCACTCACGCAAACATTGTGTCTGCACACATATATATATATATTTTTTCCTCCAGTCTTCTCATTTGACTGACTGCAGGACTCATCTGCCTGTGCTGCTTCACCTACGGGCAGACATCTGCCCGGCTAGGATTAAGCGGAACAGGAAGCGCGATTAAATGGCTTTGGCAACTGTCTTCTCAAACATCCTAATAGAATTCACAAGTCTCTTCCCTCTTCCCATTTAGGGTAAAACCCAGCTCTAGTCTAGAGAGTTTTTTTTTTTTTCATTTATCTGAAGTGAGGGGTTCTTTTGAGCCGATAACTAGCTTATTACGCTCATGGGTAGGGGAGTGCAGATTAGTCAATTAAATGAGGATATGGAGGAAAAGGGGCCAGCTTGTGCTCATCCTCAAGCCTATATTCTGTCACTCCAAAGAAGCTGCACAGGGAAATCAAATGACCAAGTGACTAAGTGAAGACCAGCACTCAGAAATTCTGCAGCAAACTCTCTGTAATGTCACAAATTGTTAGAAAAATAGCGTTTTTCAATTTAAGTAACAACAGCCTACAGACACCTCTTTTACCCAGGACAAAAAAAACAATGGCAGTTGAAAGCAAATGAGTGCATTTGTCTGAAAACTACTTTGAGATTACTACATTTACATAAACAAAGGAAAATAAAAACACTTTAGAATTAAAGGGTAAAGCTGTGGAGGTCACGAATGACAGAACATAGTTTAGTTAGGGATCCGTGTTCCATGTCTCACTTAACTGCAGGGTGTCAGCTGTTCAGCCAATTGTTATCAATTAAAACCCTCAGAAGTGCAAATAGCAAATGAAAAGTCATTAAGATGAGCAACTGGCTCTACTTTTATGAGCAACAATTATACAATGCTACTTTAACATGTGTACATAGACAGCCATATTTAGATTTAAACACAGTTAAGACCTTACACTGAGTAAGACTTTGCCATGGAAACAGCATTTTATGATCACCTGAATTGTGAAATTATGCTATGTGCAGTATTCCGCTGTATTGATCTATATATTTTTTATTACTTTTTGAACCCTGAATTCCCAACTTCAAAATGTTAAAATCTAAGAAAAGGCTACCAGAAGTAAGATTTCCTTCCAGGAACTTGGGTAAGGTTAATAAACCCCAACTTAGGCTTTTCACAGAATCTTCCCACCACATGTATAAATGTCTGAAACTTAATTGCAACATTAACATCCCGCTGAAGATTCATTGCATCTTGCAACACACACTGCTGCTTCATTAATGCATGCTCTTGTAGTTGGCAGGTCCACTTATTATGAGCTACTTTGGGCTTACATTTTTTTTAAGAACATTATTGCTGAATTTGGGCTCGTTTCCATAGACTGGGTAGCTTGTTTCTGTCAAAAGATATGGCAGCACCTGCTCTGGTGGAATTCAGTGCAAAACAGGAAGGTGACAGTAAACAAGAGATGCACTTTTTGGGTGAGGGAGTAACCAGACTTTACTAATGCTTTGTTATTGGAGGTATTATGGATATAATTATCATTTTAGATAGGCCCGTAACATTGCAATGGCATAGGGGAATGTAATATGGGTGTGAGCCAGTATTCAGGTATTGTAACATGTAAACACAAATATGAATAGAATATCCTATCTACATCTCATACGAAGGCCATAATCAGAATATTGTCTTTTCTAGAATGAAATGAATAGTTGGAATGTTGCTGTGTATGTACACATTGTTATTGTTAAATAAGTGCAACCATATAGCATAGAAGAATAAATTGAGTAGAAAAAAAGAGTAAACCTTAAGTATAGTGTTTACAATATCAAAATCAGACGAAGGTATGAAAAGTAAAAACAATGTCCCAACACCAGCAAATGTAGAAAAACAGCTGAGATGTGGAAATGGTCGTCTTAAAGTTTTTTAAAAAACACAGTATGGGTGAATATTCTCTTTAGTGCAATTACCTTCAGCAGCTGACACTGTTGGGCATTCAGATATTGAACTTTGTACACCAGACTGTAGCACGAATGTATGTGAGTGGGTTTATCTGTACTGTGCAACTTATTGGTGTCATAGTGCAGCATGCGAGTGAATGTAAGGTCATTTTTTGCCAGGCATTTAAGGAGCAGTCGGTCAGATCATTGGGGGGCATTTGGTGGACTGAGTCACAGCAGCTACAGCTCTGAGAAAAAACGTAATTTCTCAATTTGAAAGTGTGGGCGTTGGAAGGCCTTGTGCTGGCTGCCAGATGGAAGGAATTCAAACAAATGATGGCATGGGTGTGTGGAGCCTTTACAGATGCTGGTGGGTTTTCTAAAGCTGTGAGAGCTATAGATGGAATCCTGAATCCTAATGATCCTCATGGTGCTGGAGAGCTTCTCCATCAGCTGTTGCACAGCTCAGATGCAGTATGCTTGGGTGCTCTCTGTGGTAGAAAGCATCGAGCATCTTCAGAGACAGATCAGCCAGCTTCCTTATTCATAAGAAAAAACACAGCTTCTGCGCTTTCCTGACAAGTGTATTGATGGACCATGCAGGGTCCTTTATGCCTAGAAAGCTGAAGCTGGACTCTGTCTCTGCTCTACCTCCATTGGCATAGGCTATAGCTTATTAATCATCCTGTGACCTTCTAAAAGCGTTTGTTGTTTGCAATATTAAGAGAACGGGTGTTCTCTGAGCACCTGCTTACCAAATTTTGCACCTCCTCTCCATGGGCTGATTCATTGCTGTTGTAGATGAGACCAGTTATCTACACATTTTACAGTGGTGCTCTAGAGAAAATGCAGGAACACAGATGTATGTGCTGTATGTCTCATGTCTCTCCATGTGAGTCAAGTCAGTGTGAAGAGCCAGAAAAACATTTTAAAGATCTCTAAGCCCCTCAGTCAAACTATTGCAATTCCAAAGAGGCGGGAACGATGGCTAAGAACTTTTACAAGTTCATATTATTGTTTGGGTAAAGGCAGCTGGATGATGGCTATCCAGATCAGCATCCCACTGATGGCTGACTTCAGGCATTTTGTGTATGTCGCCTTGGTTGTTGCTGTTAACGTATCTGCTCTGGAACCAGTCCTTCAGTGTTGCTGAAAGAGCTCTGTTGTCTGTGGAGGCCTTGGTCTCTTTGCTTCTCTTCAGGTTTGACCTGTAAAGTGTATGCTATGCTCTTCACCAGATGTAAATATATCGTTGTGTCCTTTGCAAGGATTCTGCCCATTTTTTCATACTTCAAAGTTTCTGGTTCAGAAACGTCTTTATTTACATGTCCACCGCGACGTGATGCACGCACATTTTGATGCAGAAAAGCACAATGATTGTACAAAGCTGAGTTCTTGTACCAATGAAACAAACAACCAGAACATCCATCCATCCATCCATCTTCTATACATCTTCTATACACGCTTAAGCCAATTTAGAGTTGTCGGGTTGCTGGAGCCTATCCCAGCTGTCATTGGGCGAGTTGTATGTCAATGCCATAGAAAAATATTCAAGTTTCCTGATCAAATGCCCTTATTAGAATTATTAGCCAAAACAGTTTCAAATTGGGAGAAAAAACTAAATGAAGTTGGTTGAGATCATGGCTTAGGTTGAGATATTGAGTTTGTTAGAAAGGCTTTGTTGTAACGGTTACGATGACAGCTTTTTAATTAATATTATGGAACAATTATCTTCTGTAGAAAAACTTTAGATGACAGAATGCTTTGACATAGCTAAAACAGTGCGACTGTTAAAAGATCTTAAGCTTTTTGTCAAGCATGGAGGAAGTATGTTCTTTCAAAAGTTGAAGAGCACACACATAATCTTTAACAAACTGATCAAAAATGGAGCATCATAGTAGTTGAAACTGTAAAAATTTTATTGTTTATCAGCCATGAGGTAAGCCTAGACTATTTATAAAAAGGAACGATTCGTAAGCCACAAGCATTGAAAAAATGAATAACAAGCAGGGAATGAAAGAAAAGAAAAGAAAAGAAACCAGAGTCTCAATAATAATAGGGGAGATAATTACAGCCATCTTTGTCGTTGGCGGGAAGAATAAAGCAGCATTGTTGCGGCAAAGATCTTTAACAAGCCGCATGTCTGCGTCAGACCTGCTTAAAGGTCAGGCTATTGTGTGAAATTAGCAAAGACAGAAAGGTCATTGAGATTGTTCCTGGCTAATAGATAAGAATCGGGGCCTTAATGGGTTCATGTTTTGCCTTTTTATCAGTGGAGGATAGTGCACAAGGGCCAGCCCTTTTGTTTCCAATGAACTTGCTCATACCCACATGCACACACTGGGAGGAAGACTCTCACCGAGCTGCAGACAGAGAAATATAGTCACAAAGAAAGTGTTTCAAATGAGGACGATGAGGTTCTAAGTCTAAGGTTGAGAAAGCTAATGACTGAGATACGAAACGCAAATCATTGTTCAATTGTGTGCCAGCTGTTACCGCTGGGGATGTGCCTGTGTTGTGCATCTCTGATTGTTAAATCAGGGCTTTAAGCAGAGAAAGATAAAGAAGATATGTTGAGGAAGTTGAGCTAAGTCCTCAGGCAGCCAGGGGGTATGTCAGACTAATAAATTGTGGCTTTTATAAACTCGCATAGTAAAAGAATGTAAACTTGGATACCATTTTAAATGAAAGAGGATCAGCTAAATCAATAAGGATCATTGACCAGCAAAAGAAAGCAATCCTAGATTAAGAAGGAGCCTTTGCCAGCTTATGATTCCTTGGGTAGTTCAATACAAAACTTGTTTTATATTGTAGCTGAATACAAAAACTTGTTTTGTATTTAACTCGTAGTATTAAGGGGAAAGTCAGTTCTGCTCCGGGCTGTTCCTGAGGTTAAATCAGTGACTTAGAGGCTTCTGAGGCAGAAATATGAAGACAAATTTAACGATTTAGAGTAAAACCATTGCAGGAACCAAAGTTATCAAACTGTCACTCTCTGCCTCAACTTTGCGCTGCACGTAGTTGAGGCCCAAATACTGGAAGAGTTTACTATGATTTCCTTCTGAAGCAGTTTTTATGGGGTCCACTGCTGCCCTGCTATGGGAGGCTGCTACTGTAGGGGATTGCTGTTGCCATTCTTGGGTGTGTGACCGGTCTGCATGAATGTTTAGGTATGGTCATGTGTCAAAGTAACAAAAATGTGAGTGCCAGGGGAACATTAGATTGTAACAGGATTAGTGTTATTTGCTTTACTTTAGTTTTAATGTTATGGCTGATCATTATTTATGTTGATCATTTATTTATGATGATCATTTATTTATGTTGTCTTGCTGTATTATTTGTACTGTTTACTACAGTAATTATGATTATATGCAAGGAGTGTCTGTTTTCTTTAACGGTTGCTGTTGTCATTTAACTTTAGACATCCCTTTTAAATCTCATCCAATTTCCTAGAAAGGTTATTTGTTCTAAATGTTAAGTAACATAAATGATATAAGATCAAATGAAATAGAATAAATCTACTTTTTACTTGCTTTTCTGTTAAATAGTGACCTTTTTACTTAGCAAATCAAGCTGTGTTTTGAATTGACTCCTCAGTCGGTGATATTCGGTTTAAATGTGGTTCCTATGGTTCCTCAACTGACTTTAATTGACCAAACACTGTGTTTATCTCCAACCTAAATTCAGCAGCAAAATAAATTAGAAATAAGATTTTTGTTTCAATGCAGAGTTCATTGGTGGATGACAACAAATGGCATTTTCCAGTGTAATTTAAGATTTATACCAGTTTGCGTTTGATCATCTTATCAAAGACAAAAACCTGACAATGTGCAGAACTGCTCCACAGAGAATAATAACTCACACAGACATTTCCTTGGAGAATTTCTGCCGGAACAGATGTGCATTCAGTCTAAAATAAGAAAAAATATGAGCAAGCATGTGTATTCATTAATATTTCTGAAATGAATGCTACCCACGTGCTTGCTACGGATCTTAGCTTGATACCATCAGTGTTCCAGCTCAGTCATCATTTGCTGGAAACTGTTAGCAGCTGAGCAGATCCTCCTGGTGCCTTCACCCTCTGCTTTCCATGCAAAACTCACAGCTGGGCTCCAAGAAACCTCCTGGAAAATTTAAGCAAAGTAGTCAGTCCATAGGGAGTTGTGTAACTCCAGGGTGAAAACAGAGATACATGCAAACACACACATGACAACTTCGATTTCAGTGCAGGCATCCAAAGTGAATGAATTCTGGATTCCTGCAAACTCAACCCTTGTTAAAACTGTCAGCCAAAGTCTCCTCTTTTTGGTTTTTCTTCATTTTTTTAATTGGATTTCAACAAGATGTATTCAAACCACATTTGGAGGAAGTTATCAAGGCAGTGACTGATGCATCTCTGGCAGGTTGCTTTGGTCAAACATTAGATTTTTTGAGTTACTTGCATTTCAACACACAATAGCAAACCCCAAATGAATTATTAATTATTAATTACCAAAGTTTGTTTGTGTGTGTGTGTGGTCTATTACAAGTGCTTTGGAAACACTTATTTTTGAAGATATTAACTTTTATTTCACTTTGTTGGGAATAACTATTTTCAATTAAAGCTAACAAGCTACTAAACATTTCATAACATTGCATTTGAAAACTATTTTCTTCTCCAAAGACAAGCAGGCTATAAAAACAATTCTCACACTTCAATCAATATATTATTAAAGGAGATAATTAATCTTTTTTTTTATGTGGGCTGTATGCAAATCTTGGTCTCTGTAGTATGTTTGATTGATCTAGCATGAATTTTCAAATGCATAGTTGGCATTATAGAGAAAGTTAGAAATAAAAACAGCAGTGCTGTGGGGGTTTCAGTGGCTATGTGCTACATGTCATCAAAAAAAGGCTACAAAAAGTAAACATAGAAATGAATTAGCATTGTTAAGACCCAAAGGTATGATCTAATCATTCAATCTAGCCTGAGTTGATTTGGTTGATTCAAATCTGTTTGTCTAAATATTCAGTAACCTAAACCCTAATTTTCAAAAAGGAATTACTTTACTGGCTTTTTATCATTTAATAATTTGTCAACAGCAATAAAGGATGTCTTAATCATATTTTTCAGAGTATGGTATGCTAACTTTAGCTTCTAAAGCAGCTCTAACATTTTTATGACCTCTCAGGAGAAGAAATATTTACCATTCTTATCAACTCTGAGTTAATGTTCGTCAATAGCCGAGCTCGGTCACATCGGTTGCTGATGCAGCCAAGCTTGGTCACCACATACTCATGGACTCTATTTTAGTATCATCAGTCACAAAATGTCACATCTTTTGCAGTGTTGTCACTGTAAGAAAATTGTAATTGATTACATATTTGTCATAATATGTACTGCCATAATCTGTAATAATTAGGATCTATCCAGAGGTAAATGCCACAGTCTGTTTACAAGCTAACATTGCTACAGCTGCTGGGGAAACAGGTTGTAAACATACCAACAGTTTAAAAGTACAGATAAACAATCTTGAAATTGAAAATAGAACTTGTTAAATGTTAATTCCAACTTCTTGTTGCTAAAAAATGACAAGCTATAGAGGCAGAGCTATGTCAGAAACAGAATGGGTCATAGATGAATATTTGGAATCTAAATTGGGATACGTATTACATTTATTGTTCATTTTGTTTTTAAATACATAGGTGTTCACTTAAAGCAGCTTTAGTCTGTGTTTCTAAAATTGGAACTTCCACTGAAATTTGGAAGCTTCTTTCATTTTTTGAGACCTCCATTCCAAGTTACAGCACATTGTTTAACTATCAAGTCCACATATCTCTTAAAAGCTATAAAAAGAAATAGAAAAAAACATTTTAAAAAAACTACGCCACACTGTCATCATCAAACAAAGCCAGCACGGTAAAGAATTTAGAGATATAAACGATGGTAGAGAAGAAAAACAGAAGAAATAGAGCTAAAAATGACAAACAAAAAGGAGATAGATTTACAATTGCAAGGTGGCCAGAAATATAACTCCAAATGCTTAATAATTTAGTTCTGTGATCACCGAATGGGTAAATATGATATTCATTGTTAATGAGTTTGACATAAGGATGACATGTCTTTCTGCTGACCTGACAAGAATCAATGGAATCTTAGCAGATTCACTTATAAAATGCAAAGTCATCAATACGGAAGACCGAATGATGCTGGCCAAAGCGATTTGACAGAAAAGTCTGGTTGTACTAAACTGAACCCTTAAGGCTTATTGTTAGAATACAGCCTTAATGTCCAATTACTCTACCGGAGGCTCACTAAAGAACAGTGCTGTCCAGCTGGCAGATTCCAGCTGGGAATCAGAGGTACCATAACACTGTGATAAAGACATGCTGTAACAGAAGCAAGATGCTCAGTACAGGCTCCTTAAATAAATGATGGTAAACATATGTAAACACACACCCATCTACCCTTCATCATGCAGCACCACCCTGCACTTTCTGGATATACACATCAATGCATTGGATGCTGTTTTAGCTTCCTTAATTAAACTGGCCATCGCTCCTCCAATTTCGCAACATTTAGGAGCTGTAAATCTAGCAAGCAGCTCTGAGTAACAGCAGTTTACCCACACAATGGTGCATCTGGCTTATATTGGCCTTGCAGTCTAATCAACGCTCATGAATAAATCAGATAGTGGAGGGATGGGGACTGGGATGGGGCTGGGGAGATGGAGTAGTGTTGTGTAAGCAGGCTAGGGGTGTGCATTACTTTTACTTGTATTCATTCATTGCTGGATTTTATGTGTTCAAAGTACCAGAGAGTCTGTTTTTGGAGTCGGTCCAGGCTGACACAATGGGGACACATGGAAGATCTTATTGTTTTTCTCATAGTTTTCCTGCAATCTGTTTGTGTAGTATCTGTTGATTTTGATCACAAGAAAACTCTGCCATGTGTGTTTTACAAGATGGCCTGTTCAACCAAATGAGAATGGACAGAACAGAATGGATGAGAATCTGCTTCAGAAAGTGAGACAAGCTGCCGTGAATAAACCCGCTGTTATCAAGATAACACCACGCCATCGTGTTAAATTTTGTTGGCCCTTTTATGTTTCTCAGTTGTAGTGCCAAAACTCTGCTTTTTTTTATCCATCAATTAACTTTATAGAAACTGCAGCATGGAGAAAAAAAAAATCTAATCAATATTTGGCATGAGCACTCTTTGCATTTAAATTAACACCAGTTCTCTCTTCCAAACCACTTGGCGGGTAGGTCTATCAAAGCATATTTGAAAGCTTGTCATGGTTCCTCTGTGAATTTAGCTTGTCTCAATATCCTCTGTCTGTTCTTGTAATCTCAGATTGACGGCTGATGCTCTGTGGTCTCTCTTTGTTGCTGAGGATGATTCTTTCTGACTGTGGTTGTATCTTCAGAGTCATTCTCATGTCGCAGAATGAACTTGAGGGACAATCAGATGCCTTCCGAATGTGCAAGAGATAATGAGCTTATCTTTTAGGCATATAAACAAATTACTTCAAAGTTTATACATTACTGCGCAATGTTTCATGTATTAGTTGTATCACATGTACTTGCACACACAGACTACCTGCAGATTGATAATATCCTATCTCAGGTGGTTTAAAATGTGGCCAAGCATTTCTTATATATACAGTACATATACTTTAACTCAATTAAAAAAAGAGAAGTATTAGATATAATGTGTGCTGTATTTAATCATAGTTATATAGCGATATGGGTGCACACTACAATATTGGAATACAAAAAAAAGACACTGACTTAAGTAGTACAAGAACAAGTGACACTTTGCATGCTCATAAGGTTAGAATATAAACATCTTGTTTTTGCCATATTGGTGCATTTTCTAATCATACTAAGTGAACTGTCGTCTTTTTTAAAGAAGCACTGCTTATTATTGCAGGCAAAGCTGTACAAACTTTCAGTCAGCACACTTTTATAACTCTACATTAAAAAACATATATGTTCACACGGTGCAAGTACTGTATACTCCTCTGCAGTATGTGCAAACCTCACCTGTATCACTACCTACACAGGAAAATTGTAAAAACCAAAGATCAGCACTCCATCAAGGCTGAACAACAAACAAAGAAACTAATGAAGAAATATCTACATCTAGATCGAGAGAAATGAATAAGTCGGGGTCATGCTCTTGATAAAATTGAACCATACCTCTGATAAAATATGTTTTAAGTAATGTTTCCAAGAAACAACAAACCCATAAAACCACAAAACCTCAGAGGCAGTAAACTGATAGGTACTGTATATCAAGCTTTTGAAAAAAAGGTGGAGAGAATGAGGTTTTTATGTAACTGAATATGCTTCATGATCGGGCACAAAGATTCCTAATATAGATGACAAATGTAAAACCTCAGTGAAAAATCTTTCTCTCTTCTCTCTTGAAAACTTGTCTTTTTTCTTGAAAACAGAAAACAGCAGGGACACATTATCTTTCCCCTCAGCTGGAGTGGTAACAGAGACGTGGAAGTGTGGTGTTTTGTTATTCTGTAATAAGTTGTTGTTACACACACTATGTCATTACCATTAGCTATTGCCATTTTTGCTGTGGAACATTGTGAATGTGGGTCCTCAACAAGCTTTATGCACTCAAATCTTTCATCATTATGCTTTTTTTTTCTTTGGTAAAAAGTGGAAAGGCACGGCTGGTGTTATTGCTAACGTCAATCACACATCCCATCATGCATTGTGAGTGCGGCCATTTACTGTGGCGGACTCTGAGAGATACCCTGAGAGATGATTTATGTTTACTCTGCCTGTCAGGTATAGGATGTGTATATGCACGGTTTTGACTTGAGATATCTTCATAAGGATGTTTGTGACTGAGTGTGTGTGGGGGGATAAATCTGTGTGTATGTTTGCCTTTACGATGAGAAGGAGCGACGTTAGATAGCACCCTGCGGTTAAATGTAAAAAGCACCTTTCAGAAATGCAGTTAAGATAAGGAAATGGACTAGACAGCTTTATAATGCACCCACACGATTCCATTCCTCTTTATATCAACACCCTGAACTCGCACGTGTAAATAATATGTACAGTTACATAAAAACTGCTGCTATTGTTCTCATAGAACACTGTGTGCAATACTTTTGAAATACTTTTATACTTTTTATTCTTATGTTATTATTTTGCAAATCTGCACTTTTTATTTACTTGTTGTGCACTGAGCACAGGAGAAGCCCTACAATTTTGTTGTATACTGTATAATTAAAATAAAGGAAATTCATTCATTCATTCATTCATGTATTATTTGTGGCAAAGAAAGACGGGACAGTTTGTGAGCCAAGATGAAAGAAAAGATACCTTCATGTTAACTTCTACAATCCCTTCTGTAATCACCTATGATACCTTAGTCTTAAAGTGCTTAAAGCAGTCTTAGAGTTCAGACTGTAATTATGTTATCTTTGAAAATCCATCCATCCATCGAGTTTCTATACGCGCTTAATCCAATTTAGGGACACGGGGGGGGGCTATCCCAGCTGTCATTGGGCGAGAGACAGGATACACCCTGGACAGGTCGCCAGTCCATCACAGGGCCCAAGTGATAACTGGCATAAGACTCCAAATCCAATTAAGTTGAAGAGGAGACATCTAGGATAAACAGCAGGAAGGAAGAGGAAGTTTAAATAATTTCTTCATTTGAACATCATGTGAGATCACTGTTGAATAAAAAGGATGAGCTTAGAGCCCTGATGAGGACGCAGCAGGGATACCAGAATGGCACTTTTATTTTTTTTCACCAAAACATGGCTACAGGGACAACTAATACCTCTCCACTTAACTTTAAGATTATATGGACAAACAAAGACTACAGACGGAGATGCAACAGTGAAGGAGGAAGGATTACAGTGCTTGTTAACAACAGGTGGTGCAATCCTTGACATGTCACTGAAAAGGAGAGTCTCGGCATGCTCGAAGATTGAACTGTTGGCTGTGATTTCCTGTCCACATTGTCCTCTGAGAGTTCCCCCACAAAAACAACACCTCAGTCCATTCCCGATGATCTCATAGGAATTCTACCACGCTTCTCTCTACTACACTTCAACCTTCCAAAACTTTGTCAGCTGATTTTTATTTTATTTATTGATGTTTTTATTCTTAATTTTAAAATTTATACCGTAGGAATATCATTTTATTTGGGGTGATTGAAAAATAATTTTTTAATTGATTAATGACAAAAACTAGCAGATTACATTAATAAGAAGCCTTGACACTAATTGTATCTATGAAATGCTGCCTGTCTGTTTTCTTAGAAATTAGGCTAACATATTACCTCTTAGTATAATTTTGAAGGTTGCAGTGGGAGATGTATTTGCTGTGTAAACTTCACGAAAGTTTTACATCCATGAACTGCAAGCAAGTACACCCTTGTGGATGTTATTTTTTGCAAAGTGAAGGTCTTTAACACTGGAGACCGGGATTCATAAAGTAAATTTGCCACACACACACACAAAAGAAAATAGATGTTGGATAAATAGACTCATTTTTGTTATTTTGTGATTTGGTAGATACATAAAAATGGCTTCCTTTATCATACATTAAGAAATAGATTTTCATTGCTTTTTGGTTTAAGGATTGGACATTAGGGCTGCACGGTGGTGATGTGGTTACCACTATGGCCTCACAGCAAGAGGGTTTCCGGGTTTGATTCCCCGCTGGGGTCTTTCTGTGTGGAGTTTGCATGCTCTCCCCGTGTATGCGTGGTTTGTCTCCGGATACTCTGGGTGTTAGGTTAATTGGTGACTTTAAATTGTCCCTAGGAGTGAGTGTGAGTGTGCAATTCTAGAGTCATATATTGTAGTTTTCGTTTTCTCCCTAACACTCACGTGACAACTCATACGAAAAGAGAAAAGGAAAACCATAATCTATGAAAGACAATGTTTCATGAAGGATAAATCCAGTTGTTGTAAATCTTTCTGGCTTAACAAAGAAAACAAAAGTTAAAAGAAAGTTCCCCAGTGTAATTCTGCAAAGTTGCAAACCTCGTTTTCCCATTTCAATCAATATGTCTGGAGTTACAGGCTCACTTTTCCTATACAATCCTGCGCCTCGATATACTCTTATGTCGATGCAGGAATTTTAAAATAGCAGAAAGACAAATCAATGCAATAAATTGCCACCCTGAGGTTGAGCATCCTGAGGATATGTTTCTTTTGATTTTTGTCTTGATTGCAAGCAAGAAACAATATAAATAACTACCATTGCTCACAACTGTGATGCAGTTCACATCCAATTTGCAGGTAACTTAATTAGCGTCACTGACAACATAATCTAGTTTAGCAATAAAGGTGTGAGTTTTGAAAATGAGATCATTGTCATTTTGTTTCATTCTTGTTTGTTTGGGAATTTTTTTTTTTCACTCACAAAATTTGCAAGAAATATGCTCCTTGCAATAAGGTTGTCTAGTCTGACACCTTATAACTCCAAACAAGTGAGCTCAGTGTCAGAATCATGTTGCCTGCAGAAAAAGAAATCCAAATAACTGAGAGTTAGTTGTCACAGAGGACATTTGGCATGGCTATAGGCTGCAGTGGCAGCTGCTGCTGAAATGTAGGACGGATGGATAACAGGGGACCTATCAGCCTCCACAGTTTCGAGCACCACCCTGAGTATGTGTGACGGCCTCAGCAAACGCTCTCTCTCTGTTTGTGACACGCTCACGTTCAGCTCGGTTACACCTTCCTGTTGGGGCTTGCACGGTGGAAAATCTCTTTTTATATAATATGAAAAATCCAGTTGATTATCTTCTTGGAAGAGAATTTCCATGGCGGCTTCGAGGAATAACAAAGTGCAACCGCCATGTCATGAATACAGGGGATATCTGTAACATCTAAATAAATTAATGTTGTAGAGGATAGGACAAATGGCAGCTGTGACACGCTTTGCTTAACGCTAAACACCATGACAAATTATCAGGGATCCAGACACAAATTATTAGAGATAATTTAATACAAATTCAGTGTTTTAAAAATTTAACGAGATCGTGTTGACATGTATTGTGTCATGTCTTACCCTAATTCATCCAGGTCCCAGTTTTGCATTGCAACAGATTTTTTTGCCTAACAAAGACAATCGAGTAAGTCTTTTGAGGACCAAATTATGCTGATAAAGAAACACTCTTAAAGATCATGAAATGAAAACCATCTAAAGTGGTGAAAATTTTGGTGTTTGTGGGATGACCAGAGGGCAGAGGGAGCAATTTTTCCACATTTATAAAGAACCCTTAAGGCTAAGACATGGGCCATGATGATTTTATCCTTATCAGCCACCTCACGTAAAATGTTCTTCTTAAGGCTTTTATTGGCATTTAGGTCCAGTGGCCACCTCGAGAAATGGAAGTGTAGGGGCCGAATTAAGTCTCTTTTTGTGCTGGCCAGTTCTCCATACACTGTCTCATCAGGCTGTACTTTTCGATATCTCTCTGAAATCACGGGGCTTGTCACATTGGGTTATATGAAAATGATCTTTGAATTGCAAGTCACGAGCTATTTCTGGTGAAAGCTTTGTCAGCAGTCCTCTACTTAGAGCCCTCCCTGATGAGCTAGGTTATATTGCTGATGCCCATCTCCTCTGGAATAGACTATCCACGGCTATAATTCCCCTGCTTCACTAAGGACCAGCTGAAATATTCAACATCCTTTCCCAAAACACAATTTCCCAACCTAAAACGATTAAAACAATTATAGACATAGAGATACAGCATTCTGGGGCGGTCAGTGGCGTAGTGGGTCAAGCAGCCGCCCCATGTACAGAGGCTACAGTCCTCGCTGCAGCTGGCCCCGGTTCGACTCCCGCACTGGACGGTCCTTTGCTGCATGTCTTCCCCATCTCTCTGCCCCCTGCTTCCTGTCTCTCTCCAACTGTCTATCCATTAAAGGCATAAAAAGCCCCCAAAAATATAAAAAAATTAAAAAAAAGAGATACAGCATTCTGAAATGGGAAAGTGGTTTGTGACAAGGCTCAGGCATTTGACTGCTATGAGAATTGGATTCCATGAGCCAAGATGGCAAATATAGTGAAAACAAAGTCTCCTAGAGCGAATTAATGTGCTCTTATGATGCCTTTTTATTATGTTGTAATTTGGATCTAAAAAAAATCTGTAATGACTCTTAGATTGATTTCTGATTGGGAATGATGCATAACTGTAGCTACTTCTAAATATTAATCATTGCATGGATTTCTCTGTAGAACTGATGAGCGAGAGTTATGAGAAACATGCAATAAAACAATCCTAATTCAGCAAATATCAAATAAAGTAAAGAACATCAAATCAATATTTGACCATGCTTTGCTTTTTGAAGCACACACAGTTCTCCATGTTATGCTGCTTGACTAGATAGTTGTTCTAAGGATGTAGAAGAATCACAGTTCTTTTGTGGATTTCGGCCGCTCCATTGATATTCCATCTTAATGATATTAATATCAGGGTTCAAGGAATAGTGCTTTATCACTCTGTAGTTGTATGCTGTTGTGCTGAAAAAGGAATTTGTTACTGATCAAATGCCTCCCTGATGCATTAAAGTCCCATTCCAGTGATTAATGATTACTTAAAAACTTATACATGTTTCCTCAAAGTTTTTGCCATGAAAAACCCTTTTATGGCCATAAAATGACATTTGTATGACTGTACACCTTTTTCTTCATTCAGTGTATCAGAATCTATAAATATTGTAATCTGGCAATTTGAAGCTAGTGCACGCTATGACTAGTGTTGCACATTTGTTGCCAGATTTAGCTACTTTTCCGACCTTATTAGGGACTTTTTTGTTTCTAAGAAGTGACCAGCAACAAATAAAGCATATTTTAAGAAAAGCCTTAGCTACTTCATAGAGAAGAGAGTCGCCAACATTGCTCCCGGGGACAGGATTCCCCCCCTTTCCTTTGTGTGTGAGCTGTGCGAGAAGTATCAGTAGCTCACTAAATTGCACTTGCGCAACCGCACTGTCATGGGCACGACCGAGATGGAGCAGAAAAAGTGGAGCTGCAGCTTTACAGACACCTGTTCCCATTTTCTTTATGTATTGGGAGCAGGATTTTTGAAAAAAACTGACGTACCATTCATGTCAATGGGAGCTTCCTGGTGCAAATTTGACCCTGACAGAAATCGCCCCAAATGGGCGTAGCAACACCAGGCGCGACCTTAATCTGATTGGACAATGACATATACAACCAGTTTGCCTAGAGTAGATCAGTCCTGCCTTGGCAACAAGATTTAAAAAAAAAAAAAAAAACTCCGTGTTTGGTAGTGCGTCGCACAAATCGCCCCTATGGAGGAGCCGCCACTGCCTGTTCCTTAGAAAAAGTTTCTCTCCGAGTCCTCATCGTACATGTAAATATAGCTAGAATCACTGTGCCCCTTGTCTTTTACCTGAGTATATTATGATTTTGTCAGCTGCTTCTAAAGTCAGGATTTTATTATGACAGGAGCAGCAGCCTCCCGATACTTTCAAATGAACCAAAGCTGAAAACTTAATTCAAATGAAGTCTTAATGGTGCAGTTTTAGCTACGATTTCAGACTTCTTCTGGCACTGGACATAAAAAAAACAGGAAGATGTGTGAGTGACAGCAGCATTGCAGTGTATGTGAGCACAAAGAGTGAAAGAGAAGGAACAGAATTAAAGGGCTGGAACAAAGCAGAATGCATGTGACATCCTCAGCCACACTGCATTGTTGGCTAATTGTGCGCATGATGTCTTGTAACACATAAACAACATCTTATGGACATGTTCAACAAGGTTAAACACTTGATTTATAATTTAAGTGACTGTACTTTAATATGCCAATCTAAGCAAGTGGAATTGCAGAATATTTTTTATAGATAAGCACGTCATTCATCAGAAGATTGAGGACAATGACAGTCCTGCATTTACTGACTGAGGTCTTGGCAAAACTGGAAAGTCTCAGCAGTTGTACAAAAAAATTAGGTGGCCCTCATTCACGGTTCTGTGCTGTTCCTTGGTTCTATTTTATTTTACTTTCTGTTACAAAGTCAGGAACACTGAGATTGTAAACTGCTTATCTTGCTTTGATTTTCTGCAAAAGCTGCTCCATCACAGCTGAACACCTGGGGTCAGATGGCCCAGGTTTGCGGCTTTTTTACTTCAAGTACTTCATGTCCTTCGGTGTCCCTTTGTCCATAAAGAGATAATTGATTAGAAGTGTTAATATTTGACTCTCCAAACTGACTACAAGTGCAACAACCGAGCAGAAGCAGTACAGCAAATGATGTTTTATTATCATAACTAGACAGTTTGTTTCAACTAAATCTGTGATCAGGGGTGTTAAACCATTGCTCAAGAAAATCTAAATCCAGTTCCCAAAAAAGATGAAAAGCATTTCTGCATGTTTAAAAACTACCACTAAATCTCATTGCCATGATGTTTTTTCTGACAAAATGACTTTTAGGCAGTAAATAATATGATTGCCCTTGAAGCCAAGCTAAAAACGATAACCCATTTAACCCTTCACAGGTTTACACACGATCATCAGCCTGCATCTGGAAGTGGGCCTTGAGCAGTTGATTTGATACGGCTGTATCAAGAGCTGAACTCTAACTTCCTACTGGTTAAGCGAAACACACATTTTCCCTTCAGAGAATTGCGAAGGTTAAGAAGAGTTGATAGCAAACAAGTTATTACATAAAGCTGAAAGAAGATTCAAGCTCTGCAGTCATGTACAGCCCATCTAAAGACATAGGCGGCGTGTACGACGTCCTCAGACAAGCTTTTCCACTTTTCCTTCTACTTTTTTTCCCCCGCAATGATGGAGAGGCGGGCAGATGAGGCCACGAGGCTGAAAAATGAGTCTAACTATGATGCTGCGAGAAGATTTGCGAAATGCCTTTGGATATATATTCAGAGGATGAAAAGAAACCGAGTTATGCGAGAAAGAGGAATGAGAAAGATTGTCAGAGCCAGACAGAGCTGAGAGATTAAGAGAGGGGAAAAAGGAATAGCAGAGGGAGGCAGCTGACGGATACAGCAAAGACAGGACACGGCTGTCATCTCCATTAACCTCTGATGCATTTTTTTTTACAAACTTTTGGAATTCAGGGAATTAATTTCAAACTTATACCCCATGGGGTCACATTCAGCGGTGCCTTTGCTGTAGAAAAAGGACTGAGGCTATTCAACTTCCTTAACATCCGTGTCTAACTGTGGAGGAAAAGCGATCACAGCCTCTGTACTGCGGAGCCGAGCTGGAGAGTAACTGCTTTCATTAAAGGGCAGTTCAATAATAACTGTGGCCCTTACTGTTTAGTTATTCAGCCTTTTTATTTATGAAGTAAAGTTTCCCACCTTTCAGTACTGTCAGTCTTTCTGTTAAATGTTTATACACCACTAAATTTAGCTGCAAATTAGAAGACTGAATTATTTATTAGTGTTAGAGGAAGACAGTGTAAGATTGGATTTTATAAAAGGGTAAAGTCTTTACAAAGTCTTTGATATACTTCTCAAATTACGATTGCGATTGATTGCAAGATCATGCTGATTAATTTCAAATTAATCACAAATTTATTTTTAATCTGTTAATAAAAGAACGGGCAAAGACTTGTTGAGCCTTGCCCATTCAGTTGAAAAGAAAAAGTTGATGTTTAAATGTTTATTTATTTATCAAAGTGTACTAGCTGTAATACACTAATACAAAAGGTCTCGTTCATTTGTATCTCAATTTGTTTCAAGTTTCAATTATTCAGAAAAGTTTGTTCAACCCAAAATAAAATGTTTTGATTATGATTAAGATAATTGTCTAATAACATATACTCGAGGCTGGTTTCAAGGCTGTTCACATCTTATCAATCTCTTTTTAGAAATCAGCAGTGCTCTACACACAAGCTATCTCTTTTTTTTTTTAATTCCTCAAGCTTCATTTTGCGTGTATCAGGTGACAGATATTCACTACAGTTCACCGTCTCTTCTCCTACGCTGTTTTATTGTTCTCTCTGTGTTGCATCACATTCACCATGATGGGCCTCGTATGCTGCGTTTCTTTGGCAGCTGTTTCGAAATATTCTGAACTGTTGATGCAAACCTTAGACCATAATGGGCTTCCAGCTCCAATTTGTCACTAATCAGCTGGTGAGCTGACAAAATGATACACAGAAAACTGCAACATCCATGCTTTAGTAGTGAGTAGAAATGAAGTGAAACTAGATGTGCTTCATAATTAGAAGTGTGTTTTAATTTCCTTAAACTTTAAGAAACCGCTTTTAACAGTAACCTACAGTCCCCTCCAAAAGTATTGGAACAGCAAGGCAAATTCCCTTGTTTTTGTTGTTCACTGAAGACATTTGGGTTTAAGATCAAAAGATGAGTATGAGACAAGAGTTCAGAATGTCAGCTTTTATTTCCTGGTATTTACATCTAGATGTGTTAAACAACTCAGGACATACCACCCTTTGTTTGAACCCACTCATTTTTCAAGTGAGCAAAACTATTGGAACATGTGACTGACAGGTGTTTCTTGTTGACCTGGTGTTGCCTTTAAGGTTGATTATTCAAACATTAAATAGCTCTGCATGTTTAAACCTATAAAGACTGAATTTCTTGTTAAAGAGGATAAACCAACATGAAGACCAGAGAGCTGTCTATGGGAGAAAAGCAAGCCATTTTGAAGCTGAGAAAATAAGGAAAATCAATCAGAGCCATTGGACAAACATTGGGCATAGCAAGCACAACAATTTGGAATGTCCTGAAAAAGAAAGAAACTACTGGTGTACTGAGCAACAGACGTCGAACAGGTTGGCCAAGGAAAACAACAGTAGTTGATGACAGAAATATTGTGAGAGCTGTAAAGAAAAACCCCAAAACATCAGTAAGTGACATCACCAACGACCTCCACAGTGCAGGGGTGAAGGTATCACAATCCACTGTTCGAAGAAGACTCCGAGAGCAGAAATATAGAGGCCATACCACAAGATGCAAACCACTCATCAGCAGTAAGAGTTGGAAGGCCAGATTGAAATTTGCAAAGAAGTACAGAGATGAGCCGCAAAAGTTCTGGAACACAATCTTATGGACTGATGAGACCAAGATTGATCTCTACCAAAGTGATGGAAAGGCCAAAGTGTGGAGAAAGAAAGGAACTGCTTATGATCCTGAAGCATGGTGGAGGTAATGTCATGGCTTGGGCATGCATGGCCGGTTCTGGAACAGGCTCATTAATATTTATTGATGATGTAACTGATGATGGTAGCAGCAGAATGAATTCCGAAGTGTATAGAAACATTTTGTCTGCCAATTTATGGAGAAATGCATCCAAACTAATCGGGAGGAATTTTATCATGCAGTAGGACAATGACCCAAAGCACACTGCCAATAAAACTGGAAGGTTTTAAACTGGCCAAGTCAATCACCTGACCTTAACCCGATAGAGCATGCATTTCACCTCCTGAAGAGGAGACTGAAGGGGGAAACCCCCCGAAACAAACGAACTGAAAGAAGCTGTGGTAAAAGCCTGGAATAGCATCACAAAGGAAGAATGTAACAGTTTGGTGATGTCGATGGGTCGCAGGCTTGAGTCAGTTATTGCAATCAAGGGTTATGCCACCAAATATTAAATGTTATTTACTTTAAGATTATTTGTTCCTTTACTTTTGGTCACCTAAAAATGCTGTGGTGTAATACAAATGGTGATATATCCTAAGTTGTTTAAGGCATCTAGATGTAAATACCAGGAAATAAAAGCTGACATTCTGAACTCTTGTCTCATACTCATCATTTGATCTTAAACCCAAATGTCTTCAGTGAACAACAAAAACAAGGGAATTTGCCTTGCTGTTCCAATACTTTTGGAGGGGACTGTATAATAAAACTTTCTAACTGATTTTAGCTCCACTCTGTAGCTTCCGGACGCATCACTGTAAGCCCAAGCTTGTTGCTTGCTTCAGCTGCTATTTGCTGTTGGACAAGTACATCAGTGAAAATACAGCTAAATGCTGCTGTTCCATACAAGGTTTAGGTAAACACTTAGTAAAGTTGAATGAACAGCTGAGTCAAGCTACAGTTACAGCTCAGCTGGGCCATTAAATTGGACCAGTGTCCTTGTCACAAAATACACGCAGTTAAGTTGATGGTGATTTTTGTCAGATAACACTGTGTTTTTCTAAAATCAGAGCAGCATACAGCAAACTGGAACCCTGCCTTAACGGGCTGCATGTCAGTCACTATTTGAGATGACACTGACTTTTTTTTTTCAACAGAATGTTTTCATGAGAGGAGTGTTTTTTGGGAATTTGCCTCTATTGATAGGCACTGAAGCTTTACTGTTTTGTTTATTTTTAAAAGACACAATGAACGATGCTTAATGCGATGATGTGTGTTAATCCAGGTTTGAGAGGTCAGATCACGTACAATTTTTGTCAACCTGGCATGTTTCCATGTATTTAAACAGCCTGGTTTTAGTTTTACAAACACAATAACCTGTTCTTTCTAACATCGTGTGCCCTCTGTTTAGAAAACTGAAGCATAGGCATAGAAGATGCTAAAAGCATAAATTAATAACAAAATACAAGCAACAAACATATATATCCCAGTTTTAATCTCTAATGAGTGTCACCCACTTATTTCCCAGAAATGCCTTATTTCTGAAAAAGCACAGTCTTATTATTAAACATTTTATGGATCATGTGGAGGGGAAGCTTCTTGACAGTCTACTCTACAAATGATCATTTTCTTTTTACATGCAGGACACATTTTATACAACACAGCCAACGGTCACAGTAGTCTGGCTGTACCTTTGGCCCACTTCAGCAAATTAAACTCCCACATTCTGTTTGCTATATGTTATCCCTCCACTTTTATCTCAGTCAACTTCCCTTTGTGAGCCTCTATCTCTCCCATGGCATCTCCCATTGAGCATCAAGAACAGAGCGGTGTTTGTTTCTGTTTAGCTGTTGGCTGCTTCCTCCAGAGGGACTTGGCTGTTTTGTGGAGATGCAGGACACATGATTGGAGTTGGCATGGCAGCATTGCCAGGGGCACTGTGCCTCCAGCATCACAGCCCCTTCCTACACTCAGAGAAGTGACGGTTGCCAAAAAAAGCCCAGCATTTTCACCTAAAGGTCCCGTGGGCAGTAATTTAAATAATCACATCTTTGCAGGTCTGACATGCTATTTTGCCTCTTTACTTGTTTAGTAAACACCATTCAAGTCATGTTGGTTTAATAAGTTTGTAGAGATGACTCAGTGTTTTAAAGTTAGTAACCTTGCCTTTTATCTGGAGTCCTCTAAAGCCTTGTCCCTCTTCTCTCACCCCGAGGGTTGGAGTTGTCATGACATCGCTGCTCCACTCTGTTGTGCTCCATGGTTCCGCACCCAGACCACCTGCTCATAATTATTTAACACCACAGTTTGACAAAGCTGGAAATAGTGCATGCCAAAAGCCCTAGAAACATCTAAAATATATTTGTGCATTTATGAATCCAAAATGGGTTATGAATGCACCATGCTTTATTTACCATTGATAAACAGCAAGAACTACTTCTTCTTCGCGCTCTTCTTTCTTTTCTGCCCAGTGAAAGTCTTAAAGAATGAGTTATGTCTCAGGAGAGACCTTACGAAGAGCGTATCATGACAATGTGACAATAATAACTACGAAAAAGACACGGTGATGGCTACTTTTCCAGGTATAATGATGAGAGTGAGACTAAAGAAAAAAAATAGTTTTAGGCATCGGGGAGTTGTATTTACATGCGTATCAGGCAGATAAGGCAACAATAAGATGTTTTTATCTCCAAACAGAAGCACAGGGGGAAACTTTAAAGCTTTTTTGGCACTATGAGTAGTTTTTGGATGGATAAGGGTGACAAATTATTGAAAGCTTTACTTAGGCATTTAAAAAGAAAAGAAACTTTGAATATGAATAAAATTTATCTCTGTCTTTAAATAAAATCCTTCGATCAACTATACATGAAAAGCTCATATCAAGGGTTTGTACAACTGATGAAGCAGAATCTACAGAATAGTAGATTAGAGCATCATCATCTGCATATTGTTTTAGTCAGTAAAAGAAATTAAAGAGCTATGATTAGATCAATAGCTGACTGTTAAACATTTAAAGAGGCTTTATTCCTAATAATACACATAGAATATTTCTCCACCATAAATGAGGAAGTTTTTTTTTTTCTGATTTGGCCTATAAAGTGTTTTCTCTGTGATTTAAGATGTTCAAAGTTGAGATGTATAGATCTAATCACTTCCGCTTTAATAGTCTGTAAAAGTCAATTCAGCTACAATTTCCAATTTCGGTGGCTTTTTTGAACCCGTGTTTTTGTGGACCTTTTAGACCCAGCTCGTGAATAGATCTGTTATAACGCATCCTCAGTGTGCAACAACCTGATGTTAAAGGACACTTTGCAACAAAAACACTAGTGCTGATTTATCTTTTCCACTCACAAATGAAAATGAGATGCAGACGTGACTGCAGAACACAAGAGAAAGGCAAAGGGATTTAGAAAACTTACTTCATTACATGTATAAAAAGTGTTCACTGTGCTTTACAGATTAAATGTCTAGTTTCTAAAAAGTGCTTTAAGTGGTCAGACTATAAAAACTAGAAAAGTACGCAAAAATCTTTCAACATGAATTACATTCTTAGTTTGGAACCTGTATGGAGAAGAGAACACTGAGAAGTGGTCAACCAAAGTGATTCTCAGAGCTTTTCTTTTTAGCTTCATTCGCTTTAGTGATATTGCCTTTTAGTGTTAGTGAGTAATAGCTTAGTGCAATGATTTTTTTGACTTGATTAATAACCTTACAGGGAAAGATGTGAGCACTGGAAAAAAAAAGAAGAAGAAAACGAACACTGCACTAATCTCCGTTTTCACTATTTACTTTGAACTCTTTTAAGGTAATGTACCGAAGAAGTTTCATGTCCCTGGAGCATATGATAAAACCACTCCGAAAATTAATTTCTCTGCGGTATTAAAAATTGTTCCGGTCTGGATGCTTTTTCTTAAATTAAAAGGCAACTTTTTCCACTTGTCTTTGTAAACTTTGTTGTTAAACTCCGGCTTCACAGCAGTCCCTGTCTAACAACCTCCGAAATATATTAGCGTCCTCCTACCTATGTTGCACACCAGCGCTTCCTCTCCCTTTAGAGGGAAATGACAGGAAAGCGCTCTTTCTCAATTTATCTGTCAACCTTAAAATGTTTTAAAGGTCCCTAAAGCCTCTCCCCCAAGAGTTGCTTTTTAAGTTAGGAGGTAGAAGGGGTTATACTGTCTGAATCCGTCTTCTGAGTGCCTTCTTAGTGGTTTTAGAAATAGAGAAGGGTATGGGGGTAGACAAAAGCCCAATTCGCACGGGATAAGTATTACCTATGGATCACTGGTAATTCGCAACTACCCCCGCACCTCTGTAATTTTTTGTGGCGCATTCGGACGGGACAAGCAAAAGTCTGTAATTTACTGAAATCACAGACATCATGAGCGGATATTCCGTAATTGTCGTAACTTCCTGTTTTGCCCCGTTGTACCTGGTTGTACACATAGGTTGAACACACAGGTGTGCGTTCAGACGGGACTTATATTACCACAGGACGTCTGTGTTTCGCCGAAATACAGTAGGTAATTCGCGGCGGAATTATTACCCCACAAATCACGGACATGGCGCATTCGCACAGGACTAAGAACTCAGACATTCTCCACAATTATTCCGAATTACGGGGGGTCCATAGGTAATACTTATCCCGTGCGAATTGGGCTAAAGAGGAACAAATGTAATTAGGGGGTTGGAATGGAGGGCTGGGATTTCCTCTTTGGTAAATGGGAAATCTTGGGCTTTTACACTTAAAATGAAAAAGCCTCAGACAGAAGAAGAAACAAGGATGTACAAATCACCATGGCATTCTTTCTTCACCCCTTCATGGAGTATGTTAATGCCTTGAAATAGTGAAGTCTGTTTTTATAGTGACATCATGTAAGAGGCTTAATTTTTCAAACGGGATAAGACTAAATTGGTTTCGATTCCAGTTTTGAGGTGACACTTTACATGACTTAAAGACACTGGCCCTAACGCAAGGCCGACTTATACCAAAAGACTAATCTTTAAGTGTCATTTATTAGTTATTTGAGAGTTATGTAAAGCTTATTTCACTTTCTGCTAAAAAATCAACAACAGTATGTACAGTGATGTCTCAACCTACCGTAATGCTGTCTTCCATCTAGAAGCCGATATGTGCAAGTTCTTTTGATGTCTAAATTAAAATAAAAACATACTTTCTTGATATCCTGCATGGCTTCATGTAAACTTGATGTTGATCTCTGTAAACATTTTCCCAGCATTTTATTTTTCAGTGTGGCATGCATTAACGCTGCTAAATTATCTGGATATTTTGTCAAATCTTGGTAAAGTACTGAATCTTTTTGATTTTGCATCGATTTGATTGACACAAATCTGTCATGTGAGCATTGCCACGTTTTACTTTGCCGTTTTTTGTCAAATCAAGTTGAACTGACCTGATTTTTCATAGTCGTGTTTTTCTCTCTTCTTCATCAGATGCATTTTGGCTGCAAGGCCATCGTCATGCTTGGCGTGGCCCAGTCTTTCTTCTCATCTTTTCCCTGCACAGTTCAGCTCAGCTCAGGGTCATTAGAGTGGAATGAAAGCCCACGCACACAGCCACTTTCCAGCGATATCACTTTGAGAAAATGATTCGTCAAAGTGGTCTGGATAGCCGAAAGAGCCTGGGGAGAAGTTCCAGTGCCGGCATAGTGGGAATTAACTAGTCATAGGAACCCCGCTCCATCCCTCACAATGCTGCTTAAGCCAGAGAATTGTTCAGATGATTTCTTTCTCCCAAGCTTATGTCTACCATGCAGAAAAACAACTTCCCGCTGATTTCAGATATAGCAGCATTAGCAGCCATGCAATAAATTTTTTTTGCTCAACGTTTTTTTTATTTTATTTTTTAAACTTTCTACTGCACTAAGAAAGCAGGGAGCGAAGAGTGTGCTCTACAGAGTTTGCAGCCAGTCCGACAGGCAGTATTGGGCAACTTTTACTGATAACAGATAAATGACTCCTCTAAAGAAACATTTCCACTCTCTAACACCTTCTGTAGGAATCACGAGTCATGCATGCTAGTCCATGTGTAATTAATTCAGAGCACCAACTGGAACTATTGTTGTATCGATCCACAAAGTGCAACTCCAGCAGAAAAGCCAATACATGTATTATTGATTCAAAAATAGGGGTGGGGCCCTGTAAGCCCGATACATACTGGTAAAGTTAAAAAGACAGGCAGAGTTGAGGATTACTCTATTAGTGACACTCTGTGTTCCTTAATGCTGCACTGCAAGAGCTGCAAATTTATTCTACATCACAGGGCACATATATATTTAAACAGGCCTAATGGGGGCCTCGAATACCCAAACACTGATATGTAACATTGGTGGTTAGTGATACAAATAATATAACCATAAAACAGTCTCCTGACCGATAATTCCCAATATATATAAGGTTGACATTTTAAGGAAAATATCAGATTGATACATTAAATAAGACATTGAACTAAGTCTGTTGTGGAATCAGAGTCTTTGATGTACAGTATAGTTTGTTTGTTTTCTACAGACCAAAAATCAAATTGGAATAAAAACATTAGTATGTTCTCACTGAGGGCTGGCTAGTTCTGTCACATGGTGGTTTTCAGCTGAGCATTTGAGCTGGTATGATCAGGGTAAAAATCAAATTAGGCCTTTGGAGTCACTATGGCATCAGTAAACTTTTTAAAAATGCTGCTATTAGAACTCTAGAGATGACAGTGTTGCGTGCTCACTCGAGCGCTCCACCATTCGGGTCTATGGTGAAATATCACTACAAACATTTGATGTATTGCACCTATGTGATACTTGAACCACCAAACCATTTTATTTTACCAGCAGAAAGTCAGCATTAAAAGCAAGCTCAGACAAGGTAATCCATGTAAACACTGAAAGTATACTGTAACAGACTGAGTCTATTATGAA